>NW_026855653.1:0-13723 GCF_026571515.1 Ruditapes philippinarum | reverse complement strand
AACTATTTTTATCTATACATGTTTACTTTAATATGTAACTGTAGAAGTATAGTCTACCTATCTCACGCGGTATATGCTTATTATTATCATGTTTATAGCGTGTAAGAGTTTAAAAAAAAATATAATGTCCATTAAAATGTGAAAAAACAAATTTTTACATAGTAAAAATTAGATTAAAAAGTTAAATAGATCTTCAGTTAATCAAATCTCATTCATGATTATTGTAGAAAGCGTCATGTAAAAACATTAGTAGTTTCAGTTAAGTTTAATTATAAAAAAAAACGTCATGTAGGCATATACTCTTATTATTATTCAAAAAATTTACTGTAAAAAGTTGCATATAACTGCACGATATTCACGCAAATATGGACCATGCCGCAATATTAAAGCGCATTTTCGATACAGTTCACTTCAAAAATTGTTTCGAACCAAAAATATTTTTTTGGGTCTCAATAATCTTTGTTTGGTTTTGGCCATGGCAGGTCTAGCCACATGTCGAAGTCACTATTATGAACTCTATGCACGTTTCCTACTTTATTTTTGTAAAATATATCTCCGTTTGCCGTCCAACATTTATCTATTTCGTCCGGCTGCTTCAATTTAACACTCAGAAAAACTTGGTGAGTTAATTTAGTCAAATCTTCTGTTAAGAATAACGGTTTGGGAAGATTTTTTTTCAATCGGAACACCTTGTTTCGTACAAGTCTGGAAGTAAACTTAATGATAAGTTGTCTTGGTTTTCCTCCATTATTTGGTTTTCCTAAGCGATGACACATATCTATGTCACTTTTTGTTAGGTTTATACCCGGTATACATTTGTTTAACTTGTCGATTACATAGTCCGTGGTTTGATCAGCATTTTCACTTAATGTTTTCCTTGTTTTGTCTTCATTTTCATCGCCATCATCCAGTATTTCACTATCATCTTGTGTATCATTGCCCGTCTTTGGCTCGGTCTCACTACTGTCGTTCTGTTTTATCGGTCTAATCTTTCCATCTTTGTTACGTACTACCTGTTTCCCATCTTTATCAAATAGTAGTTCTGTTAATCCGTTAATTATCTTAAATTGTTGAGTCTGCTGTATTGTTCTGTTTTGTTTAAGAAATGTTCATTTTTACTTTCGGTTCTGTTAAGTTTTGCCCACAGAGCCTTGTTATCATTATTCTGCTTTTCTACCTTCTTATCTAATCTGTTTATTTCTTCTTTTAATTTATCATTCTCTACTGCTCCTTATCAAAAAGTCTTGATTCCAAGATGTCAATTCTTTTATCTACGGATTTTAGAAGTTCTTCTTTCATTTCAGCAATTTTTTTCTTTAATCAATGTACGTATTGAGCCGTCGTCTTTTTTGCATTACGTTTGCAAGTTTCTTATTAATTTGAGATAGTTCTTGTTTGATCGTCTGCAGCGTCATTTCGTCTCTTTGTGTTCATTGTTTTTTTGACATTTTTACTAGGATATTCTTGCTCTGTATTATTTGTAGATTTTTCTTATTAGGTTTCTTCTTAGGGTTTAATTACTTGGGGATTCATTGATGCCTAGAATCGACTTTCACTAGTACTAACTTACTGCACTGCGGTTTCTTTTTTTATTGTCACTCATAACTTTTTGCACACCCTGTACTTCTTGTTATTTCGAGCGTGACTCGTGTACAATGTTTTATTTTATGAACTTTTAGGAAAAATTCAAAAAGTCATTTCAACCTATCAACTTGTTTTTTGTTAATGCAAACACATTTTAGTTTAAGTTTGATACCTTTTCAATATTTTATGAATCACCTATTGTATTCCTTGTCCAACAGTGTAAAAAAATAGTTTATTTACGGAGCGAGATGAAAACATGACTCCATTTTTAAAGGGACACCACTCTCCACTTTCATAAATTTAAACTAAACAAATACTTCATCATCTCGTTTCACAGCGGAACGTAACGCCTACATGTGTTCACATTAAACACATCTTTCTTCTTTGCTGATATGTCAGTAGTTTTTTTTAACAAACATTTGCACAAGATGCATGGATAGCACACATTTCACTGATTGAAGACCTCGCAGGAATGAGCATAATGTTGCAACATTTATCATGCTGGTTTTGAAAGAACACATTTATCGAAATAGGTTGTTTGTTATTTTGATCGCCTTTGCATATCAGAAACATAATATGCAAACAGAAAAGATCGAGGCATCCCATAAATTTAACCTTGTTACCGTGACGATTGACCTTGAATATTTATGTCTTTAATCATTAAAACTATTAACTATTAACTTAAAACTATTGTCATAATCAGCATCAAGATCATGCATTGAGTTTGCGATCCTATAAATTATATATTTTTACAATTATTTCAAATTGTTGAGGAAAGTTGAACTTTGACGTCGGAAGTAATATATGCAAAATTGCATAGCAAATAACAAACGATAAGAAAATACATGTACGAGCGTATACCTATCTATTCTCAATATATGTGCTAATAAATCTTAATAACCATCTAATATTTCCCCTATTTCATCTATTGAAACTATGCAGCAAGCTTATGAAGGGTCTACTCGGGTGACGGACGATGCTTTGAAGAAGGAAAGTGCTGTATGGCCTTTACAGCTTTTGACATAAAGTCTAAGCAAAATTAATATCTAGCTGAATTGACGTCGTAATAAATTACCGATGTTGTTTGGAAGTTGAGAAGACAATCACTAAAAATATGAAAGTTGTATTTACAATGTAGAATTTGCACCAACAGCTACATAAAATATTATTTCAAATAATATTTCATCAAAGGGTTAAAAACTTTACTAGAATTTTGTTCGATTTAATAACCAACAGATTTTGTATGATTCGCCGGATATATTTGTGTTACGTAGTTAAAGGTAGTTATCTTTTATTTAAGTGGAAAGTGATAGTAGTTGTTGGCACATTTTAGTGCTTACTAACAGAAAATGTATTTGTAGATCAGATAAATATTTGTTATATAGTACTTATCGTATTTACACGAAAGATGACTGGTAAGAAAGATAATTTACGTGATAAATAGTGTTTGACTGTTGACAGAAATATGCCACGAAAGGCACTGTTGTACAAAATAAAATAACAACAAAAAACACTATTTATATTCTATGTGCTATTACTATTAACGGTTAATCAAAGCATTCGGGCGTATATTAAAGATGTAAAGATGTTTAAATTCAGTTGGTCTGTATGCAATGTTTTTCTCATTTCATGATTATGATTGACGGGTTCACATTTCTACCAGGTCATTCAACTTATAACCTATACAAATAGTCCATGCTATGCAATACATTATATGATATAACTAATTTAACATTTGTAGTAATGATTTAGCAAAATAGTAAACCTGTACATGCAATATGATATTTCAATTGTGAACCCTTATACAAAATAATAGACAAATAGACAGATGAATTGTATGAATGTCTAGCTGGTTATTTGTTATTTATATTTATATGAAAAAGATCTGAATGTGTATTTAATTCCTACAATTTAGCGAATCATTTAATGCATGCAATTAAAATAGATGTAAATAAAGCTAAAAATAAATCACGTAATAGTGTGTGATCTACATACTTTGTTAAATAACTACATGTATATGTTAATTGTAAATATTAAAATAGTATGGGAAAATGTAGATTGAATGTTTGCAATATAATTTCAGTGTTTACGGCATATGTGTGTTATACGGCAATGATATTCAGAGCAAATAGGAGCTACCGCTTTGCTGCGCGTTGTGCATTGCACATATTCGTGCTTTACAAATCAGCCCTAGGTGATCATACATCACTTGAACTCGTGCAGTATGATACAATATGTTACATTCTGTTTGATGTGTGAAAGCAATTAAACGAATGATTCTGCTTCCGCCTCTCCGTGTACATTAATTTGAGTAAATCATATTATAAAATATGTCAGATTTCTTGAAATTGAGATCTAGTTTATATAAACGTGCAGAGGAATACTATAATTTTTCGCCGTGGTAACATCGTCCAAGAGGCCCCGTAGCCGTGTGCTCGGGACGCCGACTTCCAACCACCTGTCAACCCCTCTACCCGTTGTCTGTTAAAATCCCGCAAGGGACATGAGTTTGGTTTTCCTCATTTGATATGACTTAATACACGGAGGAGCATTTGCGTTCTTCCTCCACCAACAAAGCGGGAAAGTCGCCATTTTATTTTAACATGGCCCCCTGATCTCTGATACAATGCATTATCTGTTTAAGTAGGAAACATCCTATTTGGTGTTGATGGTAAATGCATTGCTGTAAGTATCCTTGAGAGATTTGCTTTTCCATAATGTCTTAGATTTGTTCTGCAACATTATCCAATACACAAAGAAGTGAAAATCAAAATAGATTATGGTAAAAGCATGACTGTGGTTATGTATTGCATCAATTCTATTGAAATATGCCTCATGCAATTTTGATATACATATTCATGAATAAATTTACAGAAATTGTGAAAATTGTTTTAAAAAATAAATCTGTTATTTTCTCATGAGTCACCGGGCGTATATACAATCATAATTATTATCCTATGAATAACAAATTCTATTTGATTCATTTTTCCATAGATAATAACTCTTGTAGCCTCTTTTGACCTTTATCGGAAGCTGAGTACTTCCGTATAAAACAAAAAAATATTTGGTAATTTTTGCAAAAAAAAAGAGCATTTTTGTTCTTTTATTCCATTTTTTAGTATTTTTTTCCCGGTTAAACGTCGATTTAGATTGCAATCTTGCTGTGTTAGTCATATGCTAACTTGCATTAAAGCGGGAACTGGATGTTGTTTTGCATCAAAGCATTCCTTAGTCTAATATCATAAATCTCTCATCTAGCCATCAAACATGTGATTATAGTACAGTTGCATCTTATCATAATGGGTATAATGATATAATGATAGAGTGATGTAACTGTAGAGAGAATATGAAACAAACTCCATTATTACATTTCACTCTGCTTCCCCCGACATCAGAGACTTCTATTAGTTCCCATTAAATGTTATTTGTGTACCACTTTCCAAAATTTTAGTTTGGTTGAGCTTTGCCGACGCTCCAAATTCATAAAGAGATTTAAAGGTTGCTACCATTGCATTTTTATCGTGCACTTAACATATCAACTTTTTAAACACAAGTTATAATACTAGTTCTTGCCATGAGTTTTCTCTCAAGCCAAACGGACTAGGCCTGATACTTTTAGATGAAAAATTGCTTTTAATTTAATTAACTATGGCCACTTTAAAATTCTAAACATGGCTAGTCTTTTGTTAAAAAATAGCGGAGTGTTGATTAAAACTACCAGCATTTTAAGTAATATATAGCTCGATAGGCCCCTGTCCCCGCCCCCTCTCACATTATCCATATTCTATTTGAAATAGTGAACTTCAAACATCCCGACGTTAATGACCAACAAAACGATTTGACCTATGTGTTTATAAGGATATTTACAAATGTTTATATATACAATAGATATATACTATTCTCTGATATACATGTATGACTTGATAATGGAAGTTCCAACAGATCAATTAAATTACTAGTATACATCTTATAATATTAAAGTAACTCCACTGAGGTCCAAGGGCTTAAACACATAAACAATGAGTTTCTTACAAAGATCAACTGGGGCACTTAAAACAGAAAGATAATTAAGAAATATGCCAAGAAATGAATTGAAAATTGGTAATTTAAATAGAACACTTCTTCTGGAAAAACGAAGTGAGTGAACTATTTAAAATTTTACACTCAAGCTATTGGTCTAGACTACATCGAATGGAACATTAATCTCGAAAAATTAGTTCCAGTCTCGTCATGTCAAAAAACCCAGGGGAGTCCCTTTAATCGTTCCATCATATTATTCTTTTTAAATATTATATGTACAGTATAAGGATACAAGAAATTTTAATGGATTTTTCTGGAGTGCTATTGTACATACAAATACGCAGTTTCCCGACAGCTATAATAAATCTTATATATAAGCGTTTATGTATATTTAAAGTCAATATCTATTTATATCGACATTATTGCATTTCCCGAAGGGGGAAAACAAAATATTAATCATTTGCAATATGCAGTATTTTATGAGTCATTTAAGATATATGAAACAGTGACTTTCGTCTAGAAAATATAAAGCAATGCTCATCATGCAAACAATATCCCTGCATGATGAAACCCATAAATAGAAAACATTTTAAAAGTCTAGAAAAATAAAGTTTATGCACGGCAAACATAATTTACTATTCTTGTTTTTATATTTTTTTGTGTTTGCGTTCATATAATTTGGAAATGCACAAAGAAGAATTGCAATGTGCACTATTCGTTCAGTTTCAGACCGAGTCAAGCTATAAATACAATATGGTTTCCGTTGATTTATAAGTCTGTATATACCTTTCATGCAGGCCCAATCATACCGAATCTACTTTGTTTTTTAATCACTCCAGCAATATATTTCCATATTGCATTGAAGTCTAACCACTTTATCATATGTTCAAGGCAATATTTGTATAGTTGCTAACAGTGAAATTATTAATTGGTTTTCTTTCGTATCTTCATCATCTTCTGTGATATGCACGCCTATTTTGTCAGTAAAGAATTCCTTATTGTGAACACACAATGACTTCAGAAAACATACAAACTTGCATTGTGTGTGCTAATCACGAAATGGCGTGTTCTATTATAAACAATGTGGCGTAACATTCTTTTTGAGGTGCAGGGGAGCCATGATTGCGTATTATTCAACAATATGAATTTTTTTCCCCCCTTTTTAATGTTATAAATTTCAAGCAAATTTTTCCCTACCAAAACCTTAAAAAATTGGAAATTTAAATGAACGCAAATGTTTTTCCCTTTAAGGTTGCTTTAAAAAAACAAAATTTCAAAAATTAAATATTACCGGGGGCCTGGGGGGGAAGGGGGGCGGGTTAATTTTTGCATTGTGCCCATTGGGTACATTCCAAATTCAGTTGAAACCGCAAATTTTTAGCACCTTTTTTTTCCCATTTAAAAGGGCAATTTTTTACTTAAAAATTTTTTAAAAAACCGGAAAAATTTCCGGTTTAATAACTTTTATTTTTTTAACGGGGTTTGAAAAAGTGTTTGCAAAAAGGTTTTTTGGGGGTTAAAAAAATTTTAAAAGGCCAAAAAAAATTTTCCCTTTTTGTTTTGGGTTTGGTTTTAAAAACCCATTTTTTGGTTAAAAAAAGTTTTTAAAGGGATTTAATATCAAAAAAAAACCCAATCGGGGGATGCCGTCTGCCTATAATAGGCGAAAAATTTTAACCCCAATTTCCCAGGTTTCCCACCCGGTTTAATATCCCTGAAAAATTATTAAAAAACCGAAAACTCTTTAAAATGGTCGGGGGGGAAAATTTTCTGAAAAAAAACGGGAAAATTTAAATTTGAAAAAATATTTCCAATTTTAACCCCAAAATTTACAGGTTTGCTTTTGGTTTTTAAAAAAAAATTTTTTTTGGGTATATCAATTTTTAATTTTTTAACAAACCCATTTTTAAAAATTTTTTTTTTAAAAAAACCCCAAAATTTGGGAAAAAAGGGTATTTTTGTTTTTTTTTTAAAAATTAAAATAATGATTAAAATTTTTTCAAAAAAATTTTTAAATTTTGTCCAAAATCAAAAAATTAAAAAAGAATATCTGGCCTGTTTTTAAATAATCTAAATTTCACAATAAAACCCTTTTAATTGGAATTTTTAAAATAAATTTTTTGGGTTTAAATGTAAGCGGTTTTAACTTTAAATTTAAATAAACGGGGCCTTTTTTTGTGCGGACAAACTAATTGGGGGGAAAAATTTTTAAGTTTACTTTAAAGACAAGAAAAACCATAAAACAAAACCTCGTATTCATTGGGAATACAACAGAATTTTTTTTAAAAACCTATAAAAAGGGGAATTTTAATTCAATTATTTTTGCTTTTACGTTATTTGGAAATCGTTTTAAAAAAAAAAATTTTTTTAAAAAATTTATTTTTTGAATACATATAGGTAAAAAAAATTTATCTTAAAAATTTTTTGGGAAATTTTTAAACATGTTGTAAATTTTTAATTTCTTTTGCGTAAACTGATGTGTAATTTTTTTAACTTAAAAAATAACTGCTAAAAAATGTAAAATCGCAATTTAGAAATTAAAGCATCATCCATGAAATATTTAAACTTTTCCTTTTTTACAAGCCCAAGGTTTGTTTTTAGAATTAAGGGTCTCCAAATAGACGTTTTTAAAAGGGAAATAAATTTAAACCTTGAATGGATACGGGCTAAAAAAAATTTTAAACCCAAACCCTTGGCTCTAAAAAAATTAAAAAGGGGCGAGGGGGTACTTTAAATTGCTTCAATTAAAAAGAAACGCCCATTTATGAGGCTTAATGGTTTTTTCCCGAGGAAAAAATTTGGTAGTTTTCTTTTAGAGTAGTTTAATTAGCCTTTGGTAAATTTGTGCGCTTTTTGGTGAAAATTAAAGGGAAATGCCCCCCGATGAAAAAATATTTTTCCCAACCCCAATGTTAGCCCTTTTTCTTTAAAGGGTTTTAAAAATTCCAAAAACCAAAAAATTTTGTAAAACTTTGGTTAAAAACCCACCAGTCCAGCCCCCTTCATGAACAAATGCGGTTTCCTTTTTTAATTTGGTATTCCATTTTGGCGTACATTTCAATTTTTAAATTTTAAAGAAAAATGGAAACGCGTATCGGGAAAATTCCCCCGGGACCTTGGGTAAGGGAATGGTAAAATTTACAACCACAACTTTGGCAAAGCCCACTATCGTCCCCTCTAAAGGGACTTTGCAATTCGTAAACAAAAATGTTAAAGGGGGTTTTCTCGATGGATAAAAATTTCTTTAAAAAAGTTGTATCTTGGTTTGTAGACGTTTGGGTTTTCCCATGATTGAATTGCCCCTTTACAAATTTTCCAAAAAAGATGTATAAAAAAATGCTAGCCTAATAAAAATTTTTCTCAGGAGAGGGTTTATATGAGGGATTGGGAAACTTTTTTGGGGGAAAATAATTTGGGTGTAATGTAGATCTACGGGTAAAAACATATGTGCTGAAACCAGTTTTTGTTAAATTTGGAATCTTAAACCTTTAAATAAGGTAAAATATTTTTACAAAATTCTTTAAATAAGAGAAAGGATAAAGAAAAAATTTTATCTTGGGTTGGGAGAAATGTTTTTGGGATTAACTTTTAATTTTTGAACTTTTTAACAGGAATTTTATTTTTCACTTGACGAATGTTATAAAAATTTTTAATTATTATTATTTTTAAATTATTTTTTTTTTTATTTTCCCCCTTTTTGGCAAAATGTTTTAAAAAAGGGGGTTACGTTTTTTTCTTTTTATTATTTCTAAAAGTTCCCCAAAAATTTTTAAAATTTTTAAAATATATTTTTGGGTGGGACCCTTGTTTTTATTTTTTTTAATTGTTTTTTTTGGGTTGTTGTTTTTTTTAATTTTTTATAAACCCCGGAGAAAAACCCCGGGTTTTCCCCGCATTTTACATTGAAAGCTGGTAAAAAAAAAATCCCCGTCTGCACTTATTTCGTTTGTTTTTTAAAAATTTTACCTTTTTCCAAATTTTTAAAGGGGAAAAAATTTAAAACTTTTTTAAACAATATTTGTCACGAAAAAATTACCTAGCGATCCCTTTCTGTGGGCACAATGCTTTTTAATAAAAAATCATTTGTCGGGTCAAGTACAGATTATTGTACTGCAAATTTTTTGTAACGTAAATTTTCTTTTGGCCCTTTTAAATGGTTTTTATTAATTTCCATATAAAATTTGTACAGGGTTTTTGGGCCCAAATTTTTAGTCTTTTTTTATTTGTGTCTTTAAAAGAAAAAAGAAAAAACAAAAAAAAAAACAAAAAAAAACAAGTGTACAGTTACAAAAAATTGCGAGGGTTTAAAGGTGCAGAATAAACCAAACTTTTTCTAAAAAATCTATTTTTAAATTTATTTAGTAAAATTTCCCGTTACTAAACGCACAAAGGGCTTTTTTTTAAAAAACCCTGATTTTTGGAAATTTTTCGAAATTTTTTTTTTTTTTTTTTTTTTTTTGGTTCCTTTTGAAAACTGAAAATTACTTCAAATTTACCTTCGTTAAAATTTCAGCCCTTAAAGGCATTTTTTTCCTTTCATATACCCCTCCCCCAAAAAACCCTTGGGTTTAATATTACCCGGTACAATGTTTTTTTGGGACCAGGTATATAATCGTGAATATTTTTTGATATAACTAATACAGAAATATATGTTTTTTAAAGGGGTTTTATTTGAAAACCCTTCCCCGATAGAAATTTAAAAACCTTAATTTGCCCGGCCAGGTGTCCCTTGCCCCTTTTAATTGAGGAAAATCCCCTGTTGACGTTTTTAAAAAACAATTTTAAATTTTACATGTACAACCCCAGGCCATCCATTTAATCTTTTTTTTAAAAAAAAGGGACCCTTGTGCCAAAAATTCCCTTCCCTTTTTGTCTCCTTTTTAATCTTAATTGTTTATAGAAAAAAACATTTTAAATAAAAATTTTTATCATCGTTGCCATCTAAGAAAAAAATCTGACATTGAAGGGTTTGTCCTTTTTTTAAAACGTGTCAGTTAACAACGGCCCTTTTTGAATGGTGAAAATTTTTGATAGTTAAAGTGAAATATTGGTGCAAACTTCTATACAAATTGCACAAAAAACAAAAAAAGTTTTTTTTCAATAATTCCAAAAGTATATAATTTTTTTTTTATTTTTTTTGGGGCAAAATGTGAAATAAGGGAGGGGTTTTAATATAAAATTAAATATTTTTTTAAAATGAAAATATTTGGGTTTAAATTGCAAAAAATTAAAAAAATGCAATTACGTTTCCCATGCATTCCCCAAAAACCCCTGAAAATTTTCCCATATATAAAACTTTTCGGGTTTTCCTTTTTTTGGGAAATCGCTGCTACCCCGTTGAACACCAAAGCCAAATAAAAACCGGTCCTTTTTTCCCTATAATTAAAAGGGCAAAGGCTATCACTTTTTTTCCCCAGGGCTCTAAAAGGGTTTTTCGGGCTCTATTTTTGGGGGGAAAAAGGCTATCATTTCGATTAAAGGGTTTAAACTGGGGGCAAAGTATCACTTGGTTTCCCAGGCTTTTTGGGGAAAAAGGCATAAACTTCGGTTGGGCTCTAAAAATGCCCCCGGCAAGGTTTAAATTGGGGGGTTCCAGGGGGCTCATCCCCTTTTTTGGGTCTAAACAAAAATTCCACTTCCCTTGATTTCGGCTTTTGCCCAAATTTAAGGGGGGCCTATTTTCCGTTATCGGTTGGGCTTCCTTTTAAATGCCATCCAAAATAACTTCCCTTTTTAAGGGAAATACATTCGTATTTTTCGGTTGGCAAAAAATAAAAAGGTTCGTTCCGGCCGTTTTTAAAAATTTAAATAATTTTTTGAAAATAAAAGGAAAAAAAAAAGAAACCAAATGGAAAAACATTAATTTTTAAATAAAAAAAATAAAAAAGGGGGTTAACCCCTTTTCTTAAAAATTTAAAAGGGCGAAATAAAATTTAAAATTTCAGGGGCTTAATAATAAAAAAACTTTTCGATACCCTTTTTTTCCAACGTGCAAAAAAATTTAAAAAAGGACCTTGATAAAAATTGTTCCCTTTTGGCCAAAAAAAAAAATACTGTTGGAAAACCCCTTTTCCCTTTGTACTGGCAGTTGATTCAGGGGTTTTTAATCAATCCCTTTTGGGTCTGAAATCGAAATTTTTATCAGAAGTTTCATCTCTGTTATATTTCAAATTTTATCCTTTTGAGATTCCCCCTGGGCTGTGTTAAACATTTTTACCGTATTCGGCGTTCGAAATCTCAAGGATAGTGGAGTATTAATAAAATATTGGATGAGATATAAAATTATGTGCGACATCCGCATGTAGTAGTTTTAATTTGGATTTACTTTTGGTTTTAAACTGCACACAGATTGGGATTTACATGTTTTAGTGTGAAAAGGTATATTAGGATATTTTTTTGTATTTTTCCGGGGTTTTAAAATAAAAATTAAAAAAACAAATTATATTTTTTTCATACGGTTTTCGTTAAAAAAAAGAACCCTAAATTATTTTTGGAAAAAATTGTCGCCATTGCTTTTTAAAACATAATTTATTTAAAAATTTCTTTGGTTTTTTAAAAAATGAAAAAGGGAAAGAAAATCCTGCAGTTAATCAATATGGGAAACAATGCATCCAAATTACCAAAAAAAAGGGAGAAAAAAAAATGCCTTTTGAAAAAAGACACCTTTTTAAAGTTTAAATTTAAAAGGGGAAAAAACTTTGTTTCGGCCCGACTAGGAAAATTTTGTATTGTATTTTAAACAATTTTTGTTTAAATTAACTTATGTTTTTATTTTAATTGCCAAAAAATGGTTTGAAATTGAAAAGTCCAAAAAATTAATTTTGGCCCATTTTTTATCAAATTTTTTAATAATGAATTTTTTTAATTTAGGGAAAATTATTCCAATGGGGCCTTTAAAATATAAAAAACGGTTGGGTTTAAAATATATTTTTTTAAAAAAAAAACGGAAAAAACGAAATCTTTTCCGGGTTTACTCATTTTTTTTCCGGAAAAGATTTACAAGTACCCCTTTGGGCTTGTCCAAAAATTTTTTTTTTTCGTATTTAAATAAATTTTAACCTTTTAAACTTTTTTTTTTAAAATTTTGAACACTCTTTTTAAAAATAATTTTTTAATGGAAATTTAAATGGCATTCGGGACACTTTCATCATTCCCCTTTTAGCCGAATAAGGGGGAAAGCGCCGGAAAAATTGTTTATAGAAGGGGGAAAGAATTTTTTCTTTTCCTTTTTTGGAAAATTTTTTTTTCCCTTTTTAATACAAGATTTAAATTTTTTAGTGTTTGATTTACAGATAAGTGGGGAAGCGTGTGTTTTAACCGTAAAAAACTTTAAATCCAATAGATATGACATTGTACATACTTGAATTTTAAATATAAAGATGTGCCCCGTTTTAAATTTAATATTTAATAAAAATTGTATAATAAAATAAAAATGAAAAATTTTTTTTTGGGAGTGCCCCCACAAATTGATACATGCCAAATTAGTTTAACAGAAATCCCCCGAAATGAAATTTTACCATAAAAATATTAAGCGTTTAAAATTTTTATTTGTTTAAACATTGCGAGCGTCACTTCTGACCCCCTTATCAAAAAAATTTTTAATCCAAAACGCGCCCCTCGAGGGAAAGGGTTACGGGCCCTTTCAAAGATTCATCAAGACCTCCAAGGCTGTTGCATTAATTTTGTAAACTTAAACAAAGCTTTTGTTGTTAGGTTTTTTCAAAACAAACTTGGGGGAAAAAAAAACCCTTTCTTTAAAAAAGAAATCAAATTCTTAAAATTTTATTTCCCTTTTTAAAGTTTTTAAAAAGGTTTAATAAATGGGAAACCCTTTTTATTTTCGTCACTTTCTTTATTTTCCTGTCAGCCGGAAAGAAAAAAAAAAATTTATTTTACAAAAAATAAAATTTAAATTACGTTTGGGTAAAAATGTGCACCCTTTTCCCTAGTCATTTTTTGTAAGGAACAAAAATTTTTATCTAAAGTGGGCTTTTTTGACACAAAGAACAATCTGTTTTGTAGGAATTGTTTGTTTTAACGGGAATAGTGAATTTGTGTGGTGGAACCATTTCAATAACCCCCGTTTGACCCGGTGATATCTGTTTTCAAAAATTACGTG
>NW_026855652.1:0-176854 GCF_026571515.1 Ruditapes philippinarum | reverse complement strand
ATGCATGTACGGCTCTAGGAAAAATAAGTTGAAAAATAATTAAATTCATAATCAGTTACATTTATTTGAGATGATAATTATTTCAGAATCTGCTTCAATTATTATAAATGCTAATGCATGTCGGTAATAAACGTTAGATAATCGAACACATTAACTGTTGTATTCATTTAATTGCATGAATAATGTAAGTGATTTGCTTATTAACACGTGTATGTTTAATGCTTTGTTTATTAACTGATTCACATTTAGTATATAAAGATAACTGGACATAAAAATGATGTTCTAATTCATTTCTTTAAGCTTACAGGAACTGTGAAAATCAAAGGAGAGCTGTTTATATCGTATAAACCAGTAGAGAAAATGGAAAGCATCAACCAGTTTGGAACAGTGGTTAGAAGTCTTATCAATGCACGAGAAAATGGCAGGTCACGTTCGAGTCACCTCGATGATCTCGTTTGAAGTAGAAAGCAGAAGAGAAACACGTATATCACAGAAGCGTTGTAGTGATTATTTTGTCTCGTAAATGTAACAGTCATCTGTTTACTTATTTTTTACCATATTTTCATTTCTGTAAACCTATTTATATAACTTTGTTGAATTGGTGATGTTAATACTGCTTTTCCTGCTTCTGTACTTAAAATTGGCCTTTAACATTATATATTGAGTTAATCTGGCATCTAGTCGTGTATGCTATGTTGTCTTTGACTGTATTAATCGCAAGGAAAGGCAGTTTCTAACAGTACGTTTTATTTATCTTATAGATACAATTCACAAACCACTATAATATATAGTTCTAATATTCTACTTTGTAACGTTTAAAAATTCATTTATATCACAAGCTACGATATTTGATTTTTTTATTTTTTCATCATTTTTATCAAATTTATATATTATTATTATTATTATTATTATTTTATTATTTTTTTTTTTTTTTTTGCTTTTTGTTTGTTTGTTTATGTTCGTTCTTTTTGTCTTACATTTATAAAAACTCGAACTAAAATGTATGTTTTTACTACTCTGTTGGATTTCCTTTCTGTTTCTGATTAAATACTATTAGAAAACCATATTTGATACCTAAATTGATATTTGTTTTGCTTGACACTTTATTTCATTCTTGTTTATGTATATTCTTCTCGGATCAGAATTACATGATTTTTATGTCGCCTCTACGGAGTAGTGGCGACATATAGGGATCACTTCTCCGTCGTATGTCTGTCCGTCTGTTTGTCCAGACTACTCCTCATAAACTACTGGTGCAATTTCATCCAAATTTTACAGGAATGATCAGTACCAAGTCTAGTTGTGCATATTGTCAGCATTTGCCGGTTCAATGATTTTTGTTATGGCCCTTGAATAATTTTTATTTTTTTAAAGTTTGTCCGGACTACTTCTCTTATACCACTAACGCAATTTCAATGAAACTTTACAGGATTGATCTGTAGCTCAAGTCCTTGCGCATATTGCACGGGTTTTCCGGTTTAATAATTTTTGGCCGAGTTATGGCCCTTTGATAAAAAGGTGTTTTTTTCTGTGTGTTGCCAGATACACAAAAGCTTGTCCGGACTACTCCTCATAAACTACTGGTGCCATTTTATCCAAACTGTACAGGAATGGTCAGCACCAAGTCTAGTTGCGCACTGTCCGTCTGTCTGTCCGTCTGTCACAAAACTTGTCCCAACATGAAATTGGCCATCATGAGGCGACACATGTGATCACTGATCGCTCTTGTTATTTATCATTATTTGTTATTAAAGTAATTTTTTCAAGTGTGGCGAGCTTATAAGCGGAATATATTGCAAGAATTCAAAAACTTTTTAATCAGCCTGTTTTCGCATTCTTAATGCCATATCAGAAGAATCAGAGTGTTACTCTTATTTGACAAAAATCAGTATTGTACCAAACAATATACAATAACTTCAAAATAGCTTATAGACTTAAAATAACGGAAAATACTTAATAAACGATGTGATACATGTATGTTCTATGAATTTGTCAAGATAAGAGTAAGTTTAAAACACAGCTGTGCTTTAACCATGCATTTAATAAACAGTTATATGCCACCACCTTTTTTATTAGATTTCAAATACATTGTAAATACGGACAAACAAGCAAAAGTGACCATTTACTGAGCATAATATTTTATTGATATCTAAATTTAGCTCATCTAATTATTTATGAGGAAAAGTGATTCTGATTTGAAAATATGTCGTTAACTATTTATTATCGATTTTAAATTTACTTAATATTTATTTTTTTTAATTTTTAAACTTAATTATGATTTTATTGTCGTATTTATTAACATTATTTGTATGTTTTTCTCGTATTTAATGTTAAGTATATGTTGTATTAGACATTTTTTTTATTCATTTATTTATTCATTTATTTATTTATTTATTCTGTATTTATCCATTTGTTACTTTTGCGCCAGTATATGATATTAAAACATCACTAAAATAATGATAGAACTTTGAAACATATGTTAAAAGAAAAATAAATATCCATTTATATAAATTACTGCAGTGAAAAGAATAGTTCGTTATATAGATACTGTTTGCATCGTTACACCTCATGGTAATGAGATTAAATTTCAGTTATAAATTAAACATTTTAACAGTTGTTTACGATGTATCATAAAATTATGTCTGTTGTTTATTTTTTTGCATTGCTTGAATTAAATATCTAAATAAAATGGTCAGTGTTTGTCGTTAGTTATTACAAGTCCTTCCTTAATCGACAGCACATAATGTGTATTATAAAACTTTATTTTATCCTCGTCCGGTAAGATCGGAAATGGGAATGATGAAATTATGTTGCCTGTCCGTCAGGCCGGATTCAAACTTTTTGATCGGTGTGTTTATTATTTAACAATTTGTAATTCATAAATTTTTAAATTATATGAACAAGTAAACGAGGGTTTTTCAATGTCATTTAAATCCACAGTATGATTTATAAATAATCGCCCTTCGATCCTTCAAATCAGCATTATTTTCACCATATATAATGATTCTTTATTTGTATGTTATTTGGATCTTAAATTGTTACACTTGGTGCGTTACTGTAGATTACCTCAAGTACTTGAACACAAATTCCTAATAATCGCAATTAACGAGTAAATATTGTAATTTTACCTTATCTTTGAATTTGATTTCATCCTCTAAGATTTAACTCGATGTGTTTTGTTTTGCCGTCATAAATGTGACATTAATTTTAACATGACTACAATAATTTTCCTGTAGTAAGCATAAAGAAGATATCTATATATGTCCAATCTGCATTCATTTGATTAATTTGGTACTTTTAACAGTGAAGTTGAGCAATAATTTTTTTCAAAAAAGGAAAATAGTGTAGTGTAGCCTCCAATAATGAAATATTGAAAGGAAATTTGAAACATCTTTTCGTGTATCTATCAACGTACTTTATGCGTGTCTCTGCGTAGCTCTACTTAACAAAAAACATTGTTATAATAACAGTTATGTTAATATTTATTGTTTTAAGATGTTTTGTTATCTATTTACAAATTCGAAAAAAATATATTTTATAGTTACCAATCTATTCTTCTTTTTCCAAGTTGTAAATTGTCTTTTTAACATTTTCTAAAAAATGGCCCATCAATTGAATGCTGAATATAATATACCGATGAAAGCCGAGTTACATGATGACATTTTTTGCACAATGCCGATGCACTAACAAGGAGTTTAAGGTTTCTTCACACATAACAATTAAAAAGAATATCATAAATGATATATACGTATCCTGATAAGTAGTGATATATCGCTACAAAGCAGCCGACAGATAACGATTTTGCAGTAAATTTGGATCAATATTAGGAGTCAAATGTATATATTTTACAACAACAATAAACAGGATCAGGCAAATAAAATAACGTATTGAAGTAAAGAGTTCTTAGAATATGAAGCAGTGTAAATTGACAAATATATTTCAAGCACGTAATTCTTAAAATATGCAGAAATTGCTTTGATTTAAAATATTTTTTTTGTAATGAAAACTATAAATATTCATACTCTAATAGTGATTTGACTGAAAATGTCAAACATCTTTGTAGTTTAGTTCTATTTGGTACCATATTTAAGGCCTGTTTATTTATGATTTGTTTTACATAATGCATTCATTTTCCCCAAATATTGTTAATATACATTATTTTACAATATTCAGTACATTCATAAGAAACTATATAGATTTTAAGCATATTTTTTTAAATTGCAGTATATTATACAATTATTTGCTAGTAAAACATTGAATATGATGTAATATTCACGGGCAGATGTTACAAGTAATATCTTTGCTGATGCAAAAATGATGTCGGATATATTATCAGCAAACGTGAAAACATGAAATAAAAAGTTTTTATTGTTTGAAAAATAAAATGATACAAAGAAACAAAACGAAATAAAAAGACTAAATTAGTTTTTTGAATTCATTTAAAAGATGAATTATATTCTATAATTACACTTATTATGCTGTAAGCGAGATTGGATATAAACTTTTTGACTTAAAAATATCACATACAGTAGAAAGAAAGGAATCAATTTTCAAAATTTATCATTCGACAATACACATGCATTAAAATTCTTTTCTCGGTTGCCGTAAGATATCAAATTTAAATATATGACTTTGTGTTTTCTCAAAATCAAAATTTATTCGCAATTATAAGAACATGAAATACTGGTATATTTTACAAAATAGTTACATTTTTAATAATGAATTCAAATTGTATTTAACACTCATTTAAGTTAGCAAAACTGGTTAATACAAAATAAAATAGATTTCACCTTTTTCAGATTTACATTTGTCTTCGCGACCACAGATTCATTGATTTCACCACAACAAGTGTTAAAAATTGAATACCCCTTAAGTCGGTACTGGGGGAGGGGTCATGGGGATGTAGCACCTCCCGTTTTTTAGACAAGAATAGACACAATGAAGTCTAGTATGCAATAAAAAAGTTAACAAATCAGACAAATTTAATCATCAGAATGAATGTTAAAAAAGACAAAGACAAACAATCAACATTGCAACATTATACAACATAACACAATTAAATGACTACCAGCCCAATCTTAAAAAACGCAAATTAAAGAATTTTGATGTGACAATATATATTAACAATAGCAATGGTACCAGAGCGCAAGAGTATCAAACATCACTTGGGTGTTTTTTGGACAATCGCCATACTAGTTTTACAAAACAAACATGCTTACTTACATGATTTTTCTTTGTTGTTAAAATTAATATTTTTGTGTAATCTAAACGCGTTTGATGGATGGTGACAATAGGAAATAAACAAGTATTTTTCTTTTCCTTTTTTTATTAAAACCAATACACCTGTTCAGAAGACAGTGAAATGTATCATCAAGTCAAATGTAATCGTTGATCCACTCAGCAAGAACACTAGTTAAATAGTTGTCTTAAATTGCTTACTGTATTCTGACATTTTTATTTTCCAAAAAAGCTTACAGAGCTATAACATTTTTGCTTGCATTGGTCATATTTTGCAGGTCGGTCCACCTGACTGGCTTTCGAGGATAACTAGCCAGTGATTACCAATTTCTGCTCAAATGACAGCCTACTCATTCTATTAATTTAAATCAGCAAAACATTACCAAGAGCCTAAATGTCCGAGATCAAATACAACATGTGTCTACATTTGCTTGACCGACGATTGAAAAAGCAGTCCCTGTATAACAAGCCGAAACTCTCTCTATGTTTTTAAGATGATGAACATATTATTTTTTTTTTGCTGTAAAATTGTATCACTTTGCTACATTTAAAACTTTATCATTATATCAATCGTAAATCTTAAATCAGCAAATTACGTGATTTGCTTGCATTTTATCTTAGAGTCAGACCTTTAGATAGAATATGTAATAGCTTAGAACTATGACTATTTGCTTTGAGAGATTAAATATACAAAATTATTCCACTGCCGAGCTAGACAAATTGCTTTGGTAATTTTCAGAAATTTTATGCAAATCTGTTAACTTCTTTTACAGAAATGTCATTAGGTAAAAGTATGAGGAAATTATAAATGTCTGATTTTAGGAAAAGAAAACATAATATGATACCATTGACATATCTCCCGACACAAGAGGTGTTCGCTGAATATATTAATTTTTGCCCTCTGTTTACTATACTTCAATCAATATCTAGAGTTAAATGTCAGCAAAAAAAAAAGAGAAAAGATTTCAAGCTCATTCAGTCCAATTTGTCTTCAGCGTTATATGTAGATCCCTTTGAATCATTGATTGCGGCACAGATTGAGTACCACTCAAGTCGGTGCTAGCAATAAATAAATTTTAGGAAAGTACGTAAAGTATCCGTCTCAAATTTCAATTTGTATTTAAAAAAAAAAACAGTTTAATAAATGATCTGATACCCTTGGTAACTTTGAAGGGTTAAACTGGTTTCAGATTGTCAATATACCATTCGAGGCGCAAATGTTATATATTGAAACCGCTACCTCCTATCCTTCATAATAAATTACCTTGAATCTTATGTACATTGTTTGTACTAGAAGCATTTAGATGCGCATGAAGAATAATATATTGAAATCCTAATGTCATACGGAAGATAAGGTGATTTGACTTCTTTTGTGAATCGGCTGGTAACAGAAGTGTTTTGAAATTTTGTGAACGCTTCATCTACAGTTTATTATTCATGCATGGTGTAAATGCAAGACGCCAACCTTACTCGTATGAGTCAAGTGCCCTGATTTATCATACAAAAGGCAATACTACTGTCGATGCCAACGATGCATTGCAGATTATCTTAGTAATATTGGTCCTCGTAAATACTAAAGATATTTATCATTGAATCATTTTTACAATGGGCATTACTTGTAAAATTTGGAGGTATCAGTCTGACATTTCGTAAAAGGTGGATATGAACTATAAGAAAACTAAATTGTCAATGATTCATAACTGATTTAATCTAAATTTAAAATGTTAAAGGTATCAACTTGTAACATAAATATTACTATTTACACCGCGGCTGCTGCAATAACTACGGTTTTCCTTTTTTAATCCTTTCATTTATTCATTGTAGCACCTCTTCAAACTTACGATACTTCTAATTGTTCAGAGCATAACTTTAAACTAAATTTAATAGATCTTTGATATCAAACTATAAACCGTAACATAATTAAGTTAAAGCGGTTTGGCGAATGTATCCACAACAGAGGTAGTTCTAGAAATTTCTCGTCTGGCTAATAATAAATAAATTCATTTTGCTTCGTTTCAGTCATATTTGTATGTTTGGCATTCTCGGAGGGTATAATACAATTTGTTACCGATTAATATCACATATTTCGTTATTTTAATTTTGTAATATTTTGGTTTATTTTGTTACAATAAACTAGTTAAAATTTATCATTTTCTATTCCCTTAAATAAATTTAATGACAATTATTCTGACGCATGTCGTTTAGCACACACATTATTATGACTATAAGTATACATTTGTATATAAATCAATTGTAAAAATATGTTCTTTACACGAAATGCAATTTCTAATACAGTAGCGGTGGCAGCATGCCATTAATTATATTCATTATAAATTTATGTCAAATTAAGAAATGTCCTGCTCTATGACAACATATTGCAGGGGTTGTTAGATGTAAGACGTATTGAAGCATATAACCAAATTTGTTTAACCAATGAGGACCAAAAAACCTTTAAGATTGATATATATTATTATTATATAAATCTTCTTTTTTTGTTCGGTATGTGATTCTGGTCTTGATAATTGGTTTGCAAAAGGATAAATAAAATACTCAAGCATGCATCCAAGATATTCGCTATTAACAAGCAAACATAGTTTTTAAACTATACGTTAATAGTTTTCACGTTTTCCTCTTACTTTTCAGGGCTTATATTAAAATTATAAAGCTTCATTGTGTCTTTTATCATTTTGTCTTTAATACTTTTCCTGATTTTGTGTATATTCATTGTATGTTTTTGGAGCTTACCTTTTTAAAGAAATTGCCTTGGTTAAATTTTTCCATTACATTTGATTAATTGGTGTTTTCATCAGACATAAGGTCATAAACTGGAAACAATATCTAGTAAAATTCAATTTAAAGAAGATATCGTGATATAGCCTCTGGTCTTTAGTCTTCGTGTTTGATTGAAATATTTAAAGATAAATTCTGGAAGAACTATTTGCATCTTGAAACATAACTATGTATAGATATATTTTCCCATTTTTACCATTTTATTTTTCGATAATAATATTTAAATGAGTCCAAATGTATGTATGTTGATTATTAATGTATGTATACCTTGTTTATCTTATTTTTTAGAAAGCCATCACTTACAAAACTTAATTTTTTATTTCGAAAATTTACGATTTCCACCACTTCACTTCGTGAATTCATGAACTTTAAATCGTGAATTCACGAAGTTGACATCGTGATTCGTGATTTCCGTATGTTGAAAACAGGAATTCAGGAAGTTGAAATTGGGAATTCAAGAAGACGAAATTGGGAATTCATGAAATGGCCCTACTGGTCTTTCGTACTTTTTATCTACCTCTTTCGTCTTGTTCGTCTTTCTGTCATTCATTGACCATTTCAATAGTTGAATAATTCTTTTTCATCTAAAGTGTAGCCAATTATATATTTTGTGTAAATGTGAAGAAAAGAGTCACACCAGCATTCGTTAAATCTACTACTTATCTGATTTACTTCATTATCATTATTATTATTATTATAATTATTATTATTATCTCATTTACATACTTCACAATCACTTTATCATATACTGATTTCCTGTAAAATAAAAATAAATTTTCAATCGTCCAGATTATTTTAGTCATCCACATAAATCAAATAAAAATGACATTCGTCTGTAATTAAAAACGATATATTTCGATAAAATGTATATAGAATTGAAAGGCCTTGTGTTTATATTTCATAGAAAATCAAACTTGTATAATAATTTATGTTCTTCATTATTCGGTTTTTATAGCGATAGGGCCGGATGAGAACTTAACTTGGGACCGAATTTAAAAAAGCATTTACTTTTACAGCTAACGAAGTGAAATTCTTTCTAATTCAATTTCAACGTTTTAAAACAATTCGTAAGAAACATCGAAGAATCAGTCGGAAGCCAAGACATTGACCCTGTTAGCAACATAAAAGATATAACCGGGAAAATATAGAAAATTATTGTGGAAAACGATGTGTTTCATTTTCATTAGGGTAAAACATAAATGTCTGATTTGCCTTTTTTATCAAAATCGGAAAAGATAATGTCAGGACAAAAGAATTAAAACAGTACCAGTCAGAGTAGGTCTAAATAATATACTATGGAAAAATGCCACAACTACAATAAACCAACTGGAAATGAATGCCTCAAGTAACAATTATTCCGAATGACCAAGAAATCATTTACTGGACAATCGCAAACATGAAATGATATTTTTAACTTTTACGTCTGTAAATGTCCGTTTTCATTCATTGAATTTTTACCTTACATAAAGTAAGAAGGTTGTTAAAAATTAAGGCTGTACGATATTTAAAATAAAAGTAGCTTATAAATGCTGACATATATGCTGTTTTATATAGATATTGTTTTATAAATGCAAATCAATTGGTCAAACAAAATTGGGAAGGAAGGCTACTGTTACCCTTAATGTTAAAAAGACTCCATATTGTAAATATCCTTACTCCCCGCCCTGTGTATGTTTTTACTTCTTCTTTTTGTCTTGTATATAATGCATAAAAGTGTATGTGTCCCCTAATATGGAGCATAAGCTATACGCATACACTCAAGAATGTAGTGACCTTATATCTGTTAAAAAAGGTCACTTCATAACATTAGGGGTAACAAAGATATTTCTTATAGCCACATTTTGGGAAATTTCTAATCTAGATTGGACCATTGATTTAAACAATTGATTGTTATTTTACAAGTTATGTTTTTATCTTTATCTTTATTTTTTAATAGTTGTACAGATACTATACAATGGAGTGTTAAGGGCACCTGCTAAATCTCTATCCCGTTCGCGCGACAAACTTGTCGATATAGGTCAATCCAAAAATTAAGAAAATTTGTAAAATATTACAAAACCGGATTGACCACCTTATTTTGTAAATAGAGAATTTTCGACCAATGAGAACAAAGGAGGCAATCACGTTTAGACCAATAAGAACAATTTTAACTAAGCAGGTGTTCGGGTGAAATATACTAAAAATTTAATAAAATCTCTCATTTCCATACTAAAACAAACTTGTTTTAACAGTTTTGACACTCCTTTGTGTAAGTATCTGATCAAATTAGACTTATAATAACCAGCCACATTGAATTGGGGAAATACGTTCCTGACATTGCTTTAAAATACTTTCTTTCTCTCATTTTAATCATAGTATATTAAAATAGTTGACCTGTTATAAGAGACGGTGCTTTTTATAAACGTCTCGGCCTTTTTAACCTTAAGTAATTTAAACATGCTGTTCATTTCTTAGATACACGTCATTTTAACTTAGTATGGGAGCAATCCCATCTTATTCCTATCATACTATCGTACTTATATTAATTTATTCTATTTTCAATAACATAGAGTTAATCAAAGTGACATAAATTTGGATAAGGAAAATAATATTAAAAATTATATCTAAAGTGACATTACAAAATACTAGAAGTATGCGATATTGTACTGTGCGATTTTTACCAATCAAGCGTCTTACTGTCATAAAACAACTGAGGAAAATCAAAGAAAAATCGTCTCATCGTGCGACGACTTTAAATAAATGCTTAACATTTACCCTACTGGTACTAAAAGTGATAAGCGTTTTCAACAAGTTTGGCGCACTGTTTCGCTGAATATCTTCAAATTTTCAATTTGATGCAATTTAAAAACGTATAGTTCAACAATTGGAAGCTATACACGTCTTTAAGAAATTCATCATCAAGCTTTATGTTAAGATCATAAATTATGTGTGTCAACCAAAAGACAATTCTGGAGACTGACAGGAAGATTTGAATATTTCGATTTGTTGTCACACTGACGTATGTAATGACAAGGTGCCTAATACCTCTGCGATTCGAAGAAGACCATTTAATTAGTAACTTATTTTAAAGAGGCAAAGGTGCAGCTTGAATCATATATTTTCTATTTTACAGAAAATATACATTATTATTTATTGACAAAGAATTATGGTTTGACGACAAATATATTCGTATTTCAATGACAATAATGTTAGTCATTGATTGAAGCTTATTAATACTTATATAACATAAAAACGTAGGTGTGTAACTTAAAGCTAGCTTACGTATAATACAAAATAATACCGCTTGCATTCTTGCAGAACTATTCTGCAACTTAAATTTCAACTAAACGTAGTAGAGTATCTTCATATGCAAATATTTATGTGTGCTTTAAAATTATAAATGAAACACAAAACAGATTCCAATATTTTAGAAATAATTATTGGTTATAGAAACAATTTTCAAACACAAGTAGACTATAGTGTGTAATTGTACAATATTTTATATGCATAAACTTTTTAATTGTTTTTAAAGTTTTAAAGGGTTTAAACAAAGATGTGCTTTTGATTGAGAATTTAAAAATAAAAAGTTATTCCTTTAACTGCATTACATTTAGCACATAGTTACCTCAGGAGTTATACTGTTTTTTTAACAATATAGATATATGCACTTAATAATACTCCAGAAAAGTGACAAATAAATGTCAAGCATATAATAATATTATCAAAAATATATTTATGTAAATTTTCAGAGGGGGCAATACACGTTGTTTTTGTGCTGCAAAAATTATATGATATGTTGTAATAGGTATGTAAAGTGTGTTTTGTTTGTTATTGTAATTCTCAGTATCTTGAAATACACAATGTCCACAGTAAAAGCGAGAATAATTTATTAACTATTGTGGTATCATTTACGTCTTAAAACTTTCACACTTTAAAGCAAAGTCGGTCTGCTGGTATTCAAACAATTAAGTCATTTGTGCGGGTAATTATTTGCAAGTTGGACATGTCATGAAAGTAAAAACATAATAACAAATATCGTAAGTAAATGGCACACACGCGTATGTAGAATAACATATTTTAATTAGTTGATTTTAGTTGATTTTATCATTATCTCCTTTCTTAATACATTCTTAGTTTCATCGTCTATGATATTTTGGCGTAATAAGCAATTAAATATCATCCAGTTAATGTGTGTATATACGTAAAACCAAGGCGGCCTGTCAAAAATGTTATTTGCTCTATTTCTAAACATTTATTACTTCCATGAGTATACTTATTCTTGTTTTATTTATCTTAATAGGGCACATAACGGTGGCAGTATTATTACACCTATTTATACAGTACTGAAGCAAAATTTGTAATAGTCATCCTTACGTAGAATAAGTATTTCCTACTGATAATTTATTTCGGCTACAATGTTAATTTCAAGATAGCCAATTAAGTAAATATGGTTATCACATGAAATGTATAGAAAAAAAATTGAAAGGTACGACAATAGTTAACGAATGCAATACGTTGTATTATCAAATGTTGGTAATGAATTAATAATCCAATCATATAAACTAAACTAAGATTGATTGCACTTTGAACTATGAAATCTTGATAGACAATAAAAAATACATAGCACTAATAAACTATATTTTATCAGATATATTAAACATTTAATAGACCAGACTAAATCTGATACAATTTTTCTTAACATTAAATTGATTTCTTAGGTTATAATTCTGCTCTGTTTCTATAAATTACATCTTTTACGCTAAATGTTTGAATAGTTGTCAATAAAAAACACATTTCGCTATATAGCACCAGTGAGATTTACAAGTAAAGAGAAAATGTCAACAACCTTCAGTTTGTCTCAGTAACAAATATTAATCAGAACGCAGACTTTACTGTCTTTATTACATGGTGAAATAGTTCTCAAATATCTAAAATAACGTAAGTTGATTCTTGCGGGACTCGATTGCAGTCTGCTGAAGTTCTTTAGTAAGGATATTAATACTGTAGTCTATATGATGTTAAAACGAGCAGCAAAGTATTTTCTTCATGAGAAATGCATATTTATATATATGACACTTATAATAATACAAAGGTATTTTACAACAAGATATATCTTTTTTTGTAAACATACTATTTTGCTTTTATCAAGATTTTGTTTAATTTGTTAAGCATTTATGTTACCGATTACCTTTCTCTGATGTTGTCAAGATGTTTTGATGCTTCAAACCCCTATCGCTTAATTTTAATCATTTCATTTCATTAAATACAATTGATTTATTTTATCAAAAGGTTATATTTTAGACACTAACAATTGTGTAAATATAATCACTTTCTGAGAAAGTTTAGTTAAATATATTTTATGATATAACATAATATCCTTTTGTACTAAAAAAAATGTTTTCATCATTCTTTATTAAATTGCGGTTTCATTCAAATCTACTTTGTAAGTATCTTAATAATTTAATACAGTACTTAAGCATATTTATTATATCTTATTGCATACCTATTGAATCGATATAGCGACTATATATTAAGATATGTGTTCACTTTTTATGCAGCATCATGGCAATCATACTGGAATTGTTACTTATGTTGAATTGTTGATACAAGTCTGTTATAATATTCACATCTTCTCAAATATATTAAAAACGATCTATTCATCAACGTAACTTTAGGTAAAGTCCAGGTCTAATAAGTTTCAAAGATTTTGAGCATGCTTTATGACTCTGTTTAAGAGACTTTTAACTCAGCTTATAATGAATAATTGATTAAATATACAGTCAATACTATATGCCCTGTCAAAAATCTTTAAAACGAAATTATTATATAATAGCACTATTTCTTTCAAAGTGACTTATACGTGATGTATGTATAGCAGCGGTGTAAAGGTCAGAATTAAAATCTGAATTAAAAGCGTATCTACACACGTTAAGTATTAAAAAATACAACACTAGACCATAGAATATTCCTTAAATATAATACCCATTTGTGGTCCCTTTAACCTTTTTAGCATTTTGTGCTATAATGTAACTAACCTGGTATAATAAATGAACATTAAAAATATAACTCTTTTTGTAAAGATTACATTACGTTTGTTCTGTCTGTAATATCAAAAAAATAAATGTATCATTTAGAATGTATCAAGTTTATATAGGTCAATAGTCGCTCTTTTTATACAAGTGCGTTTAAACGCACCACACAGTAATAATTTTGTTTGTTTGTTTCATTTTACGCCTTTTCCCAACAGTATTTTAGTCATATAGGCGGGTAGTTTCCTAACCATCGTTCCTGGAGAGTTACACCAATACTAGGCTACCTTCCTCCGCACTAAACTACCAAAGCATATCCCGGGGATCAAACTCACGCCAGAGAGGTAACTGGATTAGAAGTAACTGACTATAACCCCTCGACCACGGAGGCATTTCCACAGTAATAATCTTTGATCAAATATATTGACAAGCATAATGTTGAAAAAAACACACAAAAAAACAATACACGGGTTTTGTTGCATTTAAAAAGTTTTGTTAAAAGGTAAATAATTGTTAAAATGTTATTTTTTGTTTGTTCCTTTTTCCGTACAATTAAGCATGTGTAACAATGGCGATTTTTTATACTGGACTATTTATAATTGATTGTTTCCTTGATATTTTAACTATTTATTGACCTCAAGCAAGATATAACTGTAATTTGCTTTTTAAATATAATGTCCAGGAAAAAAGTGTTTTTATCGCAAACGCTATAATAGCTAAGCAGTATTATAGCACAGAAAAAGGAGATTTGAGTTGGCGTTGTCACAAATTGATTAATAAACCGATAAATGAAATAGTAAAACTGGGTGTATTTTCCTGTGGCAAAAACTATATTTCTGACGTAATCTTGTTACTGCAATTAATATATCGCTGCAGTTTCTTGATTGATTGAGTGGTTAAGTAAATCATTTAAGCAATACAAAAAGGTGAAGACAATCAGTAAAAGCATGCGCATCTGACAGATTAGAATATGATATTTTTGACATAAATGCCAATAATATGACCATGTTATAACATAATCAAATCCCTGTGGTATATGAATAAATGATAACTTTCGACATTTACGAAGTGTACATTGCTTCTTCTGCAAACAAAAGAAATGATGACATTAAAACGAAGACAAAACTTGTATTTGAGCTGATTTAATCAAAGGAAATATAAAGTGTTTCCTTAACAACTAATGGCATATCAACTTATGCTTCAATAATGTCACGTTTATTTAACAATCAACAAAATGAAACAATTTCATTTAATAAATGCAAATCTATTAACTTCAGGATTATAGCTGAATATTTAAAGAGTTAAGTTAAGATGAAAGTGGACAAAAGCTATTTTGTAATTGATTGATGCAATAAAGTCATTATATCATTCACCCTTTGATTTTAATTTTAAAGTGTTTTTTTTTAGATATTTAACTTTTAGCTTTTTTAGATGTTTAGCTTATAGCTTTTTCTAAATTTGCATATTTCGTATGCGTATATTCGGAGTGAAAACTGGACTTAACTAAAGAAAACTACAGCCATTGATGCTTGACCTCGGCAAATATAAATATTAATCTCCAAAATTGTTTATAATAGGAGAAACCTTTTATCTTGGCATCAGGGATAAAATATCTTAGCTGTCAGATTTTATGTTTATACTTTCTAATACTTGTCATATTTCATGTCTTATAGGATTAATATGATTATTTTAATACACCTGTGACTTTGCCGAAACGGGCGTATCACACGATGATTACAATAAAGAATGAGATTATGATTATAAAGAACGTAAATAGTTGATGTTTTATATCATTTCTAGGAAAAACACTGGATACTATGTCCAATTGTTTTGTTTTTAGAATGATTGTTTTAAAGAGTTTTCATTTAAGAGAAATAAATACTACATTATACATTAAGAAACTAAATTTACTTTCAGTCACAGATTATTGTACTTTGGTAAAATATATTTTCGATAATTAGTATATAGCATACTCAAATGTAATAGACAATCTTAGGCCTGACGCAAAATCGTTTTCAGTCCATATAAGTATTCAAGATTTCAGATGTGATTCAATATAAGCTACTTTCCACATTATATTTAAAACATTTTTTCTTAAAATATTCTTCACGGGAACATGATATTTAAAATTTATTGTTTGTTTTGTTTTAAATCTTGGTTCCTGTTTCAAAATTATGACTGAATGGTTATTGTGTGTGGCAGTAATGTCACCCATTACCACACATTAGTTTCGTCTGAAACTTCTTTATTATTGGTTCGTTTTATTCCTATAGTTGTTTATTGTTGAAGAGAACCGGTAAAATCAGATCTACAATGTATTTTTCAATTAATTCAAATTAATGTTATCAACATACACCACTTTATCTTCTTTGTTTGTTTGTTGGTCACGTCAATGTCTTATTCCTCTTATCTCCGTACTTATGTAAAATAGCATTATAGTCTTTTTTTACTTAAACTCACTCCTTCAACGACCATGTATCACTTGAAATAAATGATTAAATATAATTATAAGAACATATTAGAATATTCATCTGTACTTACAGATTGTTTACTTTGGAGTAGAACGACAAATATAAGAGAACCAGTAGGCCAGTGGGAAAGTTGAAACAGGTAGACAAAATGCATTGATCGATTAATGTCGATTAATTGTCGCATTTGCATGAATAATGGAACGTTGGCTAATACCTCTGTGATTCAAGAGATATTTCAATCGGTTATTAATTACACTTGGGAGACAAAGGACATAGCGCGTATAGCAAATTACTACTAAAACATTGATATATAATATGATAACGTAACAAAATGAACGTGATACGGTTACTTTGACACTCCAGTTTTTTCAAGTAAAATCATTAACATTTTTAAGAAAACGTTAGAAAACAGTTTTTCTCTTTCATGAATTGGCCATTCTGTCTGATAAAACTAATTGAACTGAAAAGGAAAGTCTTGTTAATTTGTAATTTTGTTCAAGTCTGGCACTTTCTATATTCTTTTATCTGTATTGTTAATGTTATTTATTTTTAAAATTACATGACAAGGTATTGATTGTTAGTTGATGCAGATGCAAAATAGTTTTACGGAACAGTGTTTAAACTGACCAATGACTGTGACTAGTCCTTTTTATTACTCAATTGCGTGAATACTTTATGGTCGTACAATAGAGCAATAATATAAACAAACCAAGCAGTTTAACTTCTTAACTGAGTTTGTGTGCATTTAATTTGGGTTTGAAAAAAAAATGGTACATATTCAAAAAAGATAATATAATTATAAATTATAATTATTAAAGGACTAAGAGTTATTTTTCATTTAGTATGCACATTAAATTGTGTGTTCATAGGTTTAAAAATTGTAATTTTGCTTGATAGTTATGCTATATTTTTTGTTAGCTTTACATTACATTTAGATTCCGTTTTTTGATAACTCTTAATTAAAAGTTATCAAATATAATTATTTTCAAAACCCATCATCCTATATCTAAGAATAAAGATATACAATTTTTACTAAAAATTCTGAATGAATCAATGTCATTTGTGTACATCATTAAAGCAAATTGCTAAATATGTCTTACGACATGGTATTCATTGTTTGAACAAGGACAGCTTTTGATTCATAATTGAAGGGTATCCGTAATATAACTCTTTTTTAAGTGATCTTTTTGTTTAAAAATGTGCATTATCGTAATTGAAAATGTTGCTAAGCAAAAGCCATCTATGCGTTACGCGAAGAAAGTACAACTTTCACGTATTATAAACATAAAGATAATAAATATTCAAGAATAGACATTTCAGGAATTTAAATTACTTAATGGCGAACGCATCTTATTTATATTACAAATGTCATGAAAACATACATCATTATTTTATGTCTAAGTGCCAATGTATTGTTTACATTTAAAATTTTGAAACATTAAAATACTTGTTTTCAAATATATTTAAAATAATGATGTTTATACAAATTGATTCCTATTATTACAAATTTCTTAATTCCGCATTTGTTCATGACGAAATTGCACTTAATATATACTAATAGACATGCTTCATTTTGTAAACTGAATACTGTGAGTACTAAGTTTATTACAAGATATTTAAGAAAAGTGTTTAAATATCATCGAACTTCAAGACTTCTTTCAATGGCTGTTTAGTATAACTTGAATGACACATCATCCACAACGTTTCAATTGAATTGCAGAGCTTTCGGCCGAAATACATACATTTGATAATTGTTTTTGTCACGGTGTATGTAACATCTTGTCTTTATGCTGACATGTCAGGATTACTACAAAGATAATCCGTCAAAGTGAACTTGTCCTCTGTACTTATTAACAAATCGCTTTCTATATAATCTTGTAAAAGACTGTTCGTATAAATGCACATGTATATGTATTATAATTCTTACCTAGTCAGATAAGTGCTACCAGCAACTGTTTTTCTGTAGGGTTATCACAGATTGAATGGTTGACATTCAAATCGAGTACTGACAATCTTTTACAACTGAATGTATTTACCTTTGCTGCAATTAATTTCTTTATCATACAAAGCAATTTTTTTCTACCAAGTTTATATAAATAACTCGACAGTTATTTTTACAAAAGTTTTCGCAATGGCTTTTTGACATGAAATGAAGCAAAGAAGATCTAAAGGTAAATCGTGTTTATTACACTATACATGATGAAAGCTATATATCAATTATTATTGCACCGGTTGATGGAACTGCGGGAAATTAAATAAAACATAACATTGTTTGTGGTCTCTAAACATCCCATTTTTGCAAAAGCGGCACTGTTTTTCCTAAAAGAGAAAAATATTTTTGCTCTTAAAATCTTTATATTAAATACCTTTCGTCTGTTCTTTTGGACATAGATGAATCAACAATATTTTAAAATAAGATTAGCGCTTGATAAACCTGTGTAATTTACATTATGTAATTTTATGTTATGCAAAGTATCGCCAAAGACAAGGTGTCTATGTTTTAAGTACATATGGAATATAGTTGTCAATTACATCTTTTTACGTATGATAAGGAAAGAAACAGGAAATAGAAATTCCAAACAAGACATTTTTTGTCTGAAGAATGATTAAGTTTAAAATACGCAGCTCTTCTAGCATTCAAATATCAGGTGACTTTTTCCAGAATGTAAAAACTAACGAAAACATCAGTCTGACATCAATTGTCCTTCCTCTCTGTACATTCGAATCCTGCAAGGTACATAGCTCTTATTAATATGTCTCCCTTATGTAATTGAACATATTACCTTTTTCTTTTAAAATGCCATGTCTCTTCAAAGAATACTTGCATATATTCATGTTTTTTAAAAAAATATTAAAAAAATATGAAGACAGTTCAATATATATTGTGCTCGTCCTGAATATGTTAGAATATACTGTGATTAAGTATATGTGAAAGAAATTTACTGATAACGTGTCCGTGTATGCGATGTTAAAAATTTGAAAGTTTTACAAGTTATTGTCTGTGCATAGGTTAATTAAAATAGGATCTAATTTAAATGGATTATCTTTTTTTCATTTATTATTTTCTTTATTTATAAATTAATGTATTTATTTATTGATTTATTTTTTTTTATTTAGTTATTTATTTATTTCGTTTTATGATTTATAGTTTAAATCCATTTACCTTTCGCTTAAACTATTATATTGCAACAAAGAAAACTTAAAGCTGCATGCCTCTGGATGCCCAAAAATATTTCAAGAAAATCAAAATTGAGAATTTTTTAAGGAAGGTAAAAAAAGTTTAGAATTCCAAGATTTAAGTTATTCTTTATGGTACTGCAATGTGTAAATTACATTCTAAGTTCCCTGAAAAATATTTTACTGTCATAGTATACATTTTCAACATTTTCATGAAAATAAGTACGAATCTGCAGACATGCTGCTTTAAGAAACAGGATAAAAACGTAACCAGCATTTCCTCATTGTTGAATTAATTTACTTTATGAGATAAAATTAATCTTTCTTACAAATTGACGTGTCCCAATTTAATCCGTTATTGTATCTAATAGCACACAATGAGTAATTTGTTGTAGCCCCAAGAAATGCACGCAGCTTAATCTGACACATTGCTAAAGTAAAGAATTTAGATGGAATCACCACTTCAGGCCTTATCTAAACAAGCATTGTGATTTAATTAGCATGAAGAATGACACGAATTAAGTGTTTTTGGTAAAGACATTGAGATATGCAGATTTGGTAGAAGATCTTTATCTCAGTGTATTGATTTAAAAACAAAACACCTAACATGATGATTCTACTTATAAAATGATACTCAAAAAGCAGGATCAGTTGAGAATATAAATTAATATCACTCTATTGTAAGATGATAACAATTATGTTATATAAACAGCAAAATTTAGAGAATAGAAAAAACACTGATCCCGAATTTACATTTTATAATGATTTTTAGCTCACCGCCGTCCGTCCACATTTGTTTGTTAACACTCTAGCAGTCACATTTTTGCCCCAATTATTATCACACTTTGTCAGGATGCTTGTCTAGGTAATTGCATGGATGTGTTGGAACATGGGTCATCTCGAATGAAAACAAGGTCACAGGAGCTAAAAAAAGAAAAACATTGTTAACACTCTAGTTGTCACATTTTTGACTCAATTGTCATCAAACTTGGTCAGAATGCTTGTCTAAGTATTGCTCGGACAAGTTAGATCATGGGTCATCTCGGATAAAAACTAGCTCACAGGAGCTAAAAATAAAAAAATCTTGTTTACACTCTAGTGGCTACAGTTTTGGTCAAAATATCCTGGAAATTGGTCTACAAGTTTGTTTTGATAATTTCTAGATCAAGTCCGAATATGGGTCACCTGGGTTTAAAAACTATTTCACTCCGCCCAAATATGGAAAAACCTTGTGAACACTCTAGTTGTCACAATTTTTACTTAATTGTCATCAAACTTGGTCAGGATGCTTGCCTAGGTAATTGCTTGTATGAGTTCGAACATGGGTTATGTCGGTTGAAACAAATAGGTCACATTAGCTGAAAACAGAAAAATATTGTTAACACTCTAGTGGCTACTGTTTTAATCGAAATATTCTGGAAATTGGTCTGAAAGTTTGTTTTGATGATATCTAGGTCACTTTCAAATGTGGGTTATCTGGGGTTAAAAACAAGGTCACATCGCCCAAAAATTGATAAAACCTTGTTAACACTCTTGTGGACACATTTCTGACTCAATTGTCATCAAATTTGGTCATGATGCTTGTCTAGGTAATAGCTCAAACAAGTTAGAACATGGATCATCTCGAATGAAAAACTAGGTCACAAGAGCTTAAAAAGAAAAAAAATGTTAACCCTCTAGTGGCAACTGTTTTGATCGAAATATCCTGGAAATTGGTCTGAAAGTTTGTTTCATGATTTCTAGGTCAATTTGAATATGGGTCACATGGGGTCAAAAACTAGGTCACACTGGCCAAATATGGGAAAACCTTGTTAACACTGTAACGGTCACTTTTTTGACTCAATTGTCATCAAAGTTGGTCAGGAGGCTTGTCCAGGTAATTGCTCAGATGAGTCCGAAGGGTCAGTTTAGCGATCTAGGGCCATCTTAGCCCTTTTGTTTGAGATTCCTATGATCTTGACGCCGCTTTAGTGATAACTTTACAAAACACAATCTAGTCTTTGGGTTCAGATTGCAATGAACATTTTCTTATTTTTCTATCGTGTGAATCCTAAATACTGATACGTTAACAACGATCAAATAGCTAAACGAACATTGGAACTGAAGTCGAAAGAACGGAGCATTATGGGTACATAAAGTTGAAGACCAATTTTTATTTAAGCTGTTATTTTATTCCATGTATAAATCAATGTTTGTTTCTATCGTTGAAAAGTAAAGATACAGTAAATTTGGAAAGAATGTATGACTAAATGTCAGACGACTCTACAATTAAAGCTAAAAAATGAAAATAATGAGACAATTTGTCCTTATTTCAGAACAATATTAATAGGATAATACATTATCAAAGGAAGCAATTTCAATAAAACTATGATAGTGTCATTTCAGTTTAAGGAGACATATTTCTATCAAACGTTTGAGGAAAAAATATGATATAAGGAACTAAAACTAATGTTTTTTTGTTTTTATATGATAATGTCTATATTGCTTTCGTTTGTGGAACGTTTGGTCATTTCTATTTGACATTTTCTATTTAAATTGTTCTAGTTTCTTGCCTTGAATACAGTATGATCAATAGGATATGTAATCGCCCTGATAATTTCTGTTTTTTAAATTTGTATTTTTGACAGCTTCTCAGTGATATCTAGCTTCATTACCATTGATACTCTTTCAAAATTGATTTAATTCAGATTCGCATGTAGTATTGTCGTTAAGAAAACACGCATAATTTATTCATGGTTGATTATTTGGATTTGTTCTTTCTGTAAAACAACACCGTTTTTATTTTGGAAATTCTTTTTTACAGTAATATCAACAAAGAGAGGTCCGACACCAATGACCGACCTAATTTTGATGGACGATTTTTTTTCTAAAATGTATGGATTTTCCTTGAACAAACATTTTCTAGTGCCAACCATTATAACATCATTTGTCTGATTTTTGAAGGTTCTTCTTTATACCAGTCACAAAATTCTAACCCAACGGAAATGGTCTCGAGAGGCCCGCGTGGATTGGTCGATTTTTGGACCGACGATTTGTTCTATATGTATATTAAGTGTAATGTAAATGACATGTTAATCATATTAATAAGTATAAAAGAATTAGAAACTTTTTGAACTGTCATATCATATTGTAGCATGTCCAGGACCTACAGCAAATATTCCTTTAAATTTTACAATTATCAAAAATGACTGAAACGAAACTAATTCAATGTTATCGGGAACTTAATTTATTGTTATAACATAATGGAATGCCTCTGCTGAATTTAAACGATCATTAACGTCAGTTGTAGTAAATGTAACGCATATTGATAGCCTTATAAAATCTTTTCATCAATTTTATATTAATTTAGTCAACGCATTTGTAATTACGTTACGTATTTTTGTGACTTTAAGTATTTGGCTGATGATATGAATTTATAAACACTGAAAACTTTACCGAAATTTTTAGAGATATGGATTTTGTTGCTATTTCTTTAATATAATTTTTCTTTACTTCAACATTGCACAAGGAGCATTTATCACATTTTATTATTTACAAATCTATTCTTATATTCAGTTCTATGATAACATTATTCATGTGAATCAATTCTCTAGGACCTTATGAATTCTTAAGTGATATTGATAAACATGTCATCTGAATTTCTTATTTTAGTTACCATGTGTAAAGTAACTATTTTGGTAAGGTTTTTAAATGATGTTGACATTGCTCCAAAACTAGTTCCAGAAAAGGCATGTAACTAAATTTCATCAAAACATCGTTGTAGGGATTGCAACTTGAAACAGTGAAATATGAACCATGTGTATCGAGTCCATTTACACAAAGAAATATTATTAAGGTGAAGGAATGGTTGACACAATTACATCGGATGTACTGTATATGAAATTATAATACAAAGAAATTTTAAAACGACATTTTGTTTATATCTAAAAGCTTTAAAATTCTCTGAAATTTATGTACACAGCTTAAAGACATAATCATTTCTTTCACATTATTTCTAGAATATATGATACGGGTTTTATGTTGTACTTTCTCCAAACAGACGAATTCAACTTAATTAACTGTACACCATAACATGAAACAATTTAGACCTTGAACAAATTAACAATGCAAAAGAACCTTAATCAATTGATAGGGGAAGAAAACTCACTTAAGCATTGATCAACCGTCTAAATTTTAAAACACTAGTTTCAAAAATACTTCTTTTACTGCGAATTATGATTATGCCAAGACGTTTCTGTCAACTTTGATAAAATAATTGAACGAAATGCTCCAAGCGGAACTTAAAACAACAAACTAACAGACAAAGTACATGAAGAAAGTGTTTACCCTGTAGCACTGGAAAAGAGTTATCATATGTCGAATCATCAAAACATATATGAAATAACTACATATTTCTACATAGTGACTATACGTTTTTGTAGTGATTTTCAATGCAATCTTATATCCTGCAAATTAAGTAAACATAAAACATTTTGGATCAATAACCGTTCTACATTATGTGAATTTATGAAAAATGTTATATAATATTTAATTTAGCAAAATAATTTTGTGATCTGTTTCAAGTCATTGGCCTTTAAAAATTAAGCGTAATGTATATAATAATAGTGTGCAATTTAACCAAGAATAATTCGCTTAATTAGGAACATTGATGTTCTTCTACGCTTGCTGGATTATGTGGTAAATTGGTTTTGCCAAACTAAGCGTTGTTTATTATCGTAAATTCCCTGTTGTTTCGATACTAGTTATTTAGAGAAATGATCCATGTAATGATTTGAATATTGAGAAAAAAACTGCACAATCATCAGCGTTTATATTAAACCTTTAACAGTTTTAAAACATGGATTTGAGTCAATTTTTCTTGCATGGTTATATCTATTATCATTAACTATTTCTATTGATTTTGAAACTGACATTGTCAATATATCAATGATTGTAAATTAAAAAGTAATCTTACCGTCATTCTTCCAATCTAGATTGCAGACATACGATGGTAGGGATATCAAGCACATGCCTGTCACTATATCCAACCTTGTGATAAATGTGATAATAAGTAACGCAGGCAACGTATTTATTTGCGCAAAATTCATCGGATTTAAACTGTGAAATTGCTTTCTTATGTTTCCATTTCTTACGTGATAGTGTTATCATAGTAACAGTTGTGGTTTTAAGTTTGTTGAGATTGAAAGGCATAATTCATTTTTTTTGTCATGCATTTTGTTATTCAGAAATAAACTAAGCCCAAGCTATCTTCATCAAGTTTTATAGGGGGAAAATAATCATATTAATGCATATTTGTGAAAAATGTGGTATTTGATATATGTAATTGTTTGCTGTGGTAAATTCGTTCTCATAGTTTTTTTCATTTTATGAGCATCTTAAATAAAGATTGATTGCTTCTGCTACTGATGTCATTCACCTCCTGAAATATTGTTACATTTATCATTACCCAGCAAATTACAATGTCTTAAGCCAATCACTTTCCCGTGTTCAAAGTCACGGATTTTATCAAAATTCATTAGAATAATCATTATTAATTACTTTTCTGCCTGAGGAAAAAGGTGGTTAAATTTGTATATTTTTAAGGCAGAACAGTTTCGTCTAAACAATGTTCAAAAAGGAAATGATAACCAAGCATTCCAAGCAAATTGTAGTCAAATACCGTGCAAAGATATGCCGAATAGGTAGAATGACATTTTCTTCAAAGGAGTTATATTCCTTTATACAAAGTAAATACATTTAAATAAGTTCGTCTTAACTTTAAATGGATTGTTGAACATAACATGTTTTCTAGAGATTTGAAGAGAAATTGTCACGTATGTATCTCCTTTTCGGCAAATCTTATTACTTGTTGAACATACTGGGTACTCAGGTTTTCTCCCTATCTAACAAAGTTTACTCAAATCCTTAACAACTTTAACATGTTTAAGCTATACAGAGTGAAGGAGACGATAATATTACGAAGTAAGCTAAATTGGTACAATGTTTCTATATCACGGTAGTGAGAGAATATAATTACGATTGACAACCTTAGATAAATGAGTTACGAAGGTGACGTATTGAGGACACTTGCTCATAGGTAGTAACCGTACAAATGTTTTTCCACATAACAAGCACCATCCCTTTCTCCTGCTCACCTTTTTAAGAGTTATTCTAAATATATCATAAACTTTATATATAATAAGTATAAGTCTTGCAAATATAAAGAAAACAATAAAAAGGAGTATAATTTCATGTGATTCTAAAATGATTTTTATTTTGTACAATAATAATCATCATATTTTATTAGTTTCATTAACACATATATACTGTAATATCATGTACAAAATGCGTTAGATCACTTTATTAAGCTTCCATTGTATCAAATTTCTGGTTGTTATGAGATAATCAGTAAAATGAAATATTGATTTTGTAAAGCATATGATGTTATAACTTTGATTTTTTATTTAGTTAAATAGATTCAAAATTACATGGCTATGAGTATTATTATTTATTCCATGACGACACACCACCAATGCTCTGTATTATTATGAATATTACAATGCATGGTTCATTCATACAGGTACGTTGAATGGATCATTTATTTTATACAATTTATTCAGATGTTACGTATAGCATCAACCACCCTCAGAATTATACAATATTCTATTAAAAAACATCAAGTTCAATATAAATCGTTCGAATTATATAACTGTCCCCGGTGTAGGTTACTCAACTTTTCTTGAAGAAATTTTCATTATCAAGTCGTCTTTCTATTCTCATTTAATGAAATGTCTCATTATTTTTCATGATATTTATTGCCCTATGAATCCCGTGTGTCCTAAGATTCCGTCTGACCAATTTATCAGAGTTTCTGGAATCGCCGAATTATTTGCCAATATCCCATTTTCATGCAAATGTGACAGATTAAAGAATTCATCGCTATAAACACATGGAAATATTTCATATTATTCCTTTTCCCTTTAATACTTTTATGACCAAAGGTAAACATCTTTATATCTGTTCACATATAAGTATCCCTTGAAACTTTTTAACAAGAACACAGCTATATCTATCGGGTAAACGTTGTGTGTTCAAGTATAAGGGAGGTTATACATGTAATAACCTAATAACTTATAATTAATTCTTCTACCTATTATTAGTTATTTCACATGAAATGTAAAGAACAAAGAATTGTGTCATTTTCAAAACCTTTTATTTAATTACCGTTTCCATGAACTTGAAAGTTAACCAATACTACCAATATTATTTCCCCCCTCAAACCATTCTTATACAAGTATCAATCATATTGCAAAGGCTTACTGCTGTTAAAAGGTGTCCGTATTTTACAGCAATTTTGGAATTTGATATTTTTCTTGTTTTCTCGAGATACGAGCTGTAATTGATCCTTCTACAGATGATATAAATCACGATACACAATTATGTATGTTCTATCCCAAACATACTTAATTAAACCGAGTCAGACTTTAATTACATCTGACTGTTCCCATAGTTACGTTTACAATCATCTCGTTGGATTTTCACTTTTCCCGACTTTTTATACAGCATGGATCTTCCTGCATTGAGGAAGGTTTATAAAATATGTCAGGGACATTTAGTCTCATACTGATATCTTTTACACTGAAATATGTAATAAATATCATTAAATTGACTTGTTTTAAGTTAAAGATCAAAATATACTAATGTCGATGACAGGGAAATAAATGGATCGTTAAAACGAACAACTAAAGTAACACATCCCTATAAAAATATCTTGGTCGATGAAAAATAATTGAAATTCTTCATCAGTAACGTGGTAGTCTATATAGAACAGATCCTTTAATCAAATAGAGTTGCTTAAACAAACTAAACCTGTCTAATAAACAAAGACAGGAAGGCACAAAACTAAACAAAACAAAAACATAACAAACAAAATTAACAACAACAAAACACATTAAAAACAACAACTAAAATAAAGTAAAAGAACAACAAGCAAACAACAACCACAAACAACACTATTGGTCAAAAAGATAAATTGTATCGAAAAATATTATTTTAGTTTGTCCAGGAAAAAGGCCATAAGACGCACTAACACACTACTAGGAAAAAACATAACAGTCTCAACAAACAAAGCAACACAACAAAACAAAAAACTACAATAATAGAAACATCTTTCAAAACTTAAAATAAAAAATAAAACAAACAAACAAACAAACAAAAACAAGCAAACATATATAATTTTTTGTCAAAGAGATAAATTGTATATAATGTGCCCTGCTGTTTACAGTTTGCTCAGCATTTTCTTGCCTAATGCATGCTCGATGACTTTGGTTTGGAAAGAGGATATTTTGTGAATAAATCAAAAAGGTTAATGTTTATGAACTGTTCGTTTAGGAGACAAATACGTGACAATTGTCTCCTATGTATATAACATCATTACATAAGCGGCAGTAAGGTTACAATAATAATAAAAACTTGTTTGAATACATTTAGGAAGGGAAATTATAAGAAAATCATAAATAAGTCCACGGGATGAATAAACATATATAGATCTCTTACATTATAAGTCATTTATCAATTTTTACCGATTAAGACTAACCAGTAGTATGTTTGTTTGTTTGTTGTTTTTTTCTTCGCTAATACTGATATTATTTCGATTCTTACAAGATAGAATAAGGAGGATCACTAATGTTATTTTTTCAAGCGGAAATAACTTCCGGTAACGATTTTCTTATAACGCTGTTCGATTTCGCACCTTTCTGTTGCTAAGAAATAGACATTATTAAACAAAAGAAATTATAAGAAAAAAAATATTCCATCAAATTTTTAACAATTAAAACTTACATCTTAGAATGGATTGTATTGTGTTTACAACAGTGCCCAATTTATCATTTTTGTATGTTTGAAATGACGTCAGCGTTTATGAGCGAGTTGTATACTTAGGATGACGTCATTACGCTACTTACGGATTGTCAAAATATTTATAAACTGAAATGTATCAAATCTGTGACTTTACTGTATGTGAGATATTATTTCGGTATTGCATGAAAAGAAAATATTATAAGAACTAAAAATATAAATAAAATGCTTTTTTATTTTGTTGCTGTAAAAATGCTTTGTAAACTATATAATCGGTGGAAAAACATAACAGCCGCATATACAAGAAGTCCCTAACCAGTGTTTATTGGCAATTTAACGCCTTTTTTTCTTCTTTGTCTATAGTGCCAAAATCACGAGGAGTGTTATAATTTTCGTTTCATACTATTTTTATTGGTTGTACTGTTTTCACATTTTTAGTGTTTTCATTATATTACTTCATGTTGAAAATGTTTTCAATCGCAGTGTCTGTACTTTTTATACGCAACCTTTGAACATTAATATGTGGTCTTCATTTCATCATTCAAATGTGAAAAAATATTAAATATCAGTAATTATTAGTAATTAATACAATATCAGTAAAAAAAATACAGGAATTGAATTATTTCATAAAACTTATATCTATTTTTTTTAAGTCTGCATATTTAATGTATTTTAATTTACACAACTCATTACTGATGATGTATATCTCAAAGTAGAAATAAATGATAAACACACAAAACTTGAACAAAAGACACATGTATCATGCTTATTTCGAATATGACAGTCAATTTCATACGAGACATTATTTCGAATATGACAGTCAATTTCATACGAGACATATTTTTTAATAAAGTATGTCTCTGCACAGCGTTTAGATAAACGTTGACAGTTCATAATAAATTATTGTCTAGACCTTAAAAATGAAAAGTTAACTATTTTCAAGTATGCTTTGCTTCTGTTTTTCTCTAAATCTAAGTGTCAGCTATAATCAGAGAAGAGGTCATGCGCTTAACACTTAAGCAGACTTTTATGTTTATTTCGAATAGGAGACAATTATTTGAAATTGGAGATATAATCAACAAATGATGATGCAAATAACACGTGTATTATGGTGACTGGTAGCAGCCTTTATCACCCTTTATATTTCTGTTTGAAAACAAAAGTTAAAATACATCTTTACTTTGGTATCCGTTTCTGTAAATATTTTTTAATATTGGTTACTGCAAGGTGGGAGAATATCATTGTTACTTACTTCATTATGAATACATTAAAAATAATAATAATAATAAAAATTGGTAATGATAATAATAATTATTATAATTATTGAAATTTTTCTACTAAACCATTCCAATAATACTTATAATAGCAAATAATTTAATTATAATAAAAATATTAATAGTAATAATATTAATGATAACAATGGTAATAATAATAATAATAATAATAATAACAATGGTAATAATAATAATAATAATAATAACAACAACAATGGTAATGATAATAACAAGAATGGTAATAATAATAATGATAATAATTACAACAATAATAATCATAATGAAAATAATAATAATCATAGTAGGAAATATCCGTAATTATAATAATAATAATAATAATAACAATAATCATAATAATAATCATAATAATCATAACAGCAAATAATCGTAAACTTAATAAAAATAATAACAATTATAAATATAAAAGGTATATTAATAATATTAATAATAGTAATAATAATAGTAATAATGATAAGCGACACGTGATAAGCAGTGACTAACTAAAATTACCATGTTTTAGTAGTTAGAGACAAACATTCAGAGACAAACCTGTGTCTAACCATTTTAATTCATCAGCCCATTCAGAAAATGACATAAAATTCAACATCTGTATTTTCATTGAATCTATAAATAACAATAAAAGTACAATCTACAGACGGATTCGTGAAGAATTTTGGATAAATAAATTACAAGCATGGTCACCTATTGAACTGAATATTAAAACAAAGTAAGAGTTATCATTATCATTGTTGCCGTCATAATAACTTTTGATGGTATTGTTGTTGTTATTGTTATTATTGTTGTTGAGATGATGTGATAGTGATATTTATCAATATTATTATTGTTTTGATTGTTAGTATATGACAGTTATTATTGCATTCATCGGTATTTTTGTTATATTGCGTTGTTGCAATCTATTTTTTTTTATTTTCATCAATTTTATTTTTGTAACTACTAAAGCATGGTAATTTTAGTTAGTCAAAGGGACGTTTATTTATTTATCTATTTATTTATTTTCAAATAATTTGTTGTCATAACTGGAAAAAACATTTTAGATATAAATTCAGTATGCCATTGACCCCACCATTAAAAGAAATACATATCAAGCAAATTCTAAAATTTAGATGTTTACGCACACTGAGAGAAACATTTCACCAGCGACAACGTAATGGAATAAATAATTACAGTAAAGCAAATTTGAATTGAATTATGTATTTATGTTTTAATGAAAATACATTTCCAGATAAAACACTCAATGCATGCATACGAACAATTTATTATTTGTTTCAAATTGTTCCGGGATTTAAGGTTATCAAATACATGGAGCAATATTTATTAACATTCGGAGCATAGATGTGCTAATTAAGTACTATGCAAGAAATGGCTATGCCTGTGTCACAGCACAATCTCTAGAAACCCTTGGGAAAGCTTACATCAATGCTGCTATATTTCATTTGAACGTTCCTAATTATAGATGAAATATTTGGCACCTGCTACTTATGTATGAATTGTGGTAAAATCGCAATTCCATGACGATATGATTCATCTGTTTTATGATATTTAAACCAAATTTTCAGACGTTACTTTCGTATGAACACATCTCCGGATGTTTCTAAATTTAAATTTTAACCGTTACATGTTTAAATGTTGAATAATGCTTAAACCGGTGCAAGGGGCTGTGGACCTTAGCTTGTAATTATTTCTGTTGTGTCTATGTCATTCTGCGAGAACTACCTGTGATTTTTATTAACACCATTTTCAAAATAAGGATTGTAGTAAAAATGGGTAGACAATGTGACAATTGTTATTTTTGTAAGGACGTCCTTCCTTCAAATTACATTCCACAATTAACATAAGCAAACTAACGTTTATAAATAAAATGTCACTTCCGAATTTGTTTTATGAATCTCAATATAGCAAATATCTAGTTACTTGAATGATAGATAATAAATACATACTTCAGTTGTTTCTAAAATTATATTCTCTGGTCAAATACTTAGAAAATATATATTGGACACTTATATATCTATAAATAGGTATAATCCATTACTATAAGTTGAATCATAGCATGAGGTTATTTCCATTCCATTCTTGAATCAATTATTTTTTCTTGTGAAACAAACAATTATAGACAATGCGCGAACCTTTACAGTGTGTCAACTATTATTTCCTGAATGAGAATTACAGACAAATATGTTGAAAAAGTACAAATATCAGGAGTTCAATTTTACTTAAAATCAAGTAACATTTAAATTATTTCTAAGTCTTGTAAAATAAGCTCTGTTTTAGTTGAAATAAAAGGAATAAGTCATTTCTTCCACTTGATTTCAAACGTGCTTCGCATTTCATCTAGCATTGTCACATTGTCTCCGGGACGATTGCTTAAATTTGTGGATATGTTACATAATATTTTGAGCTAAGATATCCTAAGATTTAAACTAAGTGGTTAAGTTATAAAGATGAGATCGACTGTTTTCTGACATTTCTTTTTATACACTTGAGAAGGATTTGAATCGATGTTTTGAAAAACATACACGACAAGCAGTCAGCATTGCTGAAATATTTCAATTTATAGCCAATGTTTATAGAAAGAATGTCCTGACATCTGCCACTTTAGCGTGAATTACAGTAAGAATTATATTCCTTTGTGGTCAGAGTGATTTATTTTCATGGATGGATAAAGTGTATACTTCTACAAGGAGTAGCATTTTCCTGATTTTTATTGTTTATGTGTTCAGATTTGAAGTCGTTGTAGTAAATTAAAAGCTGAAGTTATAAACAACGTGATACAAGTTTTGTCAACGAAGTATCCATTAATTTTCGTGAAGGGAAAAAAGGGCAAATTCTTCAAATGTAAGCACATTTGTTAGGGCAGCTTGCCGCTAGATTCATGTATTTATTAAAGCAAACTTTGAAAATGTAATTTAAAAATTCAATATGTTTCAAGTGAACAAAGAAACAAATTTACACATTGCAAACGGCACTTTAAATCCATATAAATTCACGTCTGATAAACAACAGTGCAATCTCTTTAACTTGAACGGGTTGTTTCATTACGCCTATCAAGGTAAGGGTTGTCTTGTTTATAAGAGCTAGATTTGCAACAAGTAGATGTGAAAAGAGTCATTTTTACAATTGTAAACGCAAACATTCCACTTATAACAACATTTTGAATATTAAAAAATATATTCATCACTATCACAAAGGTTTTCAACAATACAATGAAGATAAAACATGTCCAAAACTGTTTTTTGGGCGTTCATTTTTAGTACATCTTTGTTAGTAGAGTCAATTATGGAAACAATCTATCTAACAAGTACAAATCGTATTTTTAAAGTGACAGCATAACATGAGTTTACATTTATTATTTTGTCAATTCAATTATTCAGTTATGTTTCCATGGCAAACAATCAAAAAGACGAAAGAAAGCAAAAAAAACTGACCTTTAAATGTCTGTGTCTTGTTTTACTTTCTTGTCAGACAACTGTGGGACTAAAAGTACAATTTATAAATGTTTCTCTACAGGTTTTAAACAGTACGTTTTCTGTTTTCGTTTACATCAATGTTTCAGCAGAAAAGGATAAATATCATTGGTTATTAATGTTATTAATTTTGAAATTTTAACTATTTTTAGTTTTTACTAACTTCTCCTTCTGCTGCTGATTCTACTGCCATTACTATTACTTCTTCTACCACTGCCACCACTAACACTACCATGATTACCAACACTACTATTTTGACTACCACCACTTCTACTACCATAATACTATTATTGCTGCTGTTGCTGTTGCTGCTCCTGCTACTGCTATTGACTTTCATAACCAAATACAGTGCCCAGTCAGGTACGGAATAAAAAATAATGTTAAGCAACACAGTCTCCAGCTATGTAAAACATTTAAAAAATAAGCTATTTAATACAGTTTCTGGTTAGGCTAGGTAAAAATTATGATCATCAAAAAAGTCTCCAGCTAGGAAAGAAATGAAAAATAATGAAAAATATTGGAATCGCGTTTCAAAAGCCGTTTATTGGATGTAGTCATTCTATATAAAATCGAGTGTAAATCTACCAATCTAATACTATATATAAAGAGTTTCGCTAAAACAATTACTATTGGTATTAGTAAATATGGGAATTACAAAAATTGGTGGTTGCTAAAATTATCTTATACTTCACAACAGCAGGTGTCAAGTGCTGTGTGGCAGCTGCAAAAAGTTGCCCCGTACTTCACTTCAGTGTTGTTATATTTTTCCTGTCCTTCGGGATCATTGATGCCAGCACTATCAAGTGTTGAGAATTGAGTACCGCTCAAGCCGGTGCTAAGGGGCGTGAGGGATGTTGCACATAATTATTCATTATCCCTCATATACAGACTCAATCAAACCGAGTCTGCAATTCTCTTGTAATTTTGTTGTGATTAATGCTTCCGAGGTATCATTTTGTTTCCATATTTTTTTAACAAAGCTACAGTTGCACTGAACAGTGTTGTGTATTGTACTGAACCTTGTTAAGACTTCATTACCCAAGTTACGATTGTTATAATAAGTATTCAATAATTAAATATTCATATCTGAAAAATTGCTAATTGTTAAAAAATTGTTTATGGCAAACAATCAATTTATAAAGTAATTTGCATTTTTTATTTACAAGTAATACACTATTTTATCTACACTATAATTAGAATCCTTTTCTCAATTTGGTAGGTCATTGAAGAACATTTTCTATCAATAATAGAAAAAACATGATTTTACAATGTGTTCCGGGTCAAATACTCAATAATCTCTAAACCTGTAAAATTTATGAAAAAGATATCCCGGCTTTGCATTTGGAACATTTCATTCGCAATTTAAGGGGGAGGGGTTCAGCATCACTTTACAATTTGGCTACCAATAGTATAGAACCTGGTTAAACTAAACGGATGTGCAGACTAACATTTCTTCATACTTGCGGTAAAGACCAATGATTGTTTAGTTCCAGCAGATCAATGCATAGGTATATCAGTATGAAATTGTTCTTCTGTTTCTAAGCAACAAAAACAATACGATTTGATGTTTCAAATTAAAAGAAGAATTGGAATAGAAGGGCGGTGGAAGTTTTTACAGACTTCACATGAACTCATCTGCGGATTATTCTTAATTCAAATTTTCACCACTTTAATGTTAAAATGTTGAATTCTACTTAAGCTGTGCTAGGGGCCGCGGACGGTAATTTGCACTCGGCAGTACCGTCCATGAACAGACTCAATCAAACCAAGCCTGCAATATTTTAAATTTTGCCGTTTTCGACTTTCTGGGTCTATTCAATATCTTATAGAACTAAAACCTTGTCACAATTTTAAATGAACTTTCTATGTTTTACTTTTAATATTATACCTTAAAAACACAAACATTATCTAAAGGCTAAACCGAAGAATTCGTGACATTCGGACAATTAATCATTCAGAGTCTATAGTTTATATTTTGAGTAAATATTATAAATGTGTCTATAGAGAATGTCTGAATGCTTAAGGACAATGACAAATCAATAAACAAAAATGACATACTGGTCTATGGTTATATGTTGGTAAACACCAAAGTTGCAAGAGGGAAATAAATCTACTGACTGAATATTTTCAGTATTTATTTATGTGTTGCATTTTCTGTAAGAAGCTGCTATTCTATGATATATTGTACATCGACGATAAAACAAGATAATACTACTAAGATCAAACTAAGTACTAATTGAATAGTAAAACAGTGCAGATACTGATTAAACCTAAATAAAGTTAACATCTTCAATGCTAGAAAAAAGATGTAGTTTAGGATCATGTATTATATAGAAAATTAATGCTTTTTAAATTAACGTAGGATTATTACACTTCTGATGAATTCCCTGACTTTTTCTGAAACGATGACAGTTACTTGTAAGTCACCTTTCTGAGCGTGCTCGGGTGATTACTGAGGCACATTTATATCTGAATACACCTTTAATGATATAACACAGAAAATGTATGCTATTACTTGAAAACATTGAAATATAAAACAGAAAATACACCTTGACAATACATGCCTGTTGTTCAATCCATATATATACAAGGTAGATTTGCCTTTTCCTCTGGCTTTCTTAGTCACGTAATAACATTAATAACATTAATGTTTCATTTTACGAAATTGACTTCTGGTTATTATGAATAATAAACTGTAACCAATGTTTCCTGCCAAAAATGTTATTTCCAAAGTTCTATATGTCAGATTTGATAATTTTTGCCGTTTTTGGACTAGTTATTTCCTATTTTGATTTAAGGAATCTTCGTGTATCAAAGATACATTATCTAGCGGTTATCTCGACTACATGATGAAAGTATTAGATGGTTATAATTTCAAGCTAACATTCTATGATTTCTCATAAACTGTGTTTTTTCTATTGTTTTGCATTTCATTGCAAAACTAAATACATTATTGAAATCATAATTCATGTTTAATTGATTTGAGTGGTCACACTCTTACCCAGAATGTAATAATACTTTCTTAGAAGCCAGCATATCGTTTATATGTTTATATAAGTGACGCAATTTTCGTGTAGTTTTTTTGTATTCATTAGTTGTAATTTTCTGTTTTGCAACAATATGATGAATTGTATTTAAAGATCAAACGAAAATCATTTTCCACAGACTGTTTATGACTTGCATAATGTCCGCCACCTATCATTCTATAACAGTACACTCGTTTCATCGCATTTCATTTATTGGAGTTTGCTTTTATAAGTACAAAATTTTAATTTAATTACGTTGACGTTTAAAGTGCATCACAATAAATGGTTTCACAATGTTTCAACTTCTAATGAATTATAAAGAAAATGTATGAGTCTAATTCTGATATAAAATATATACTAAATGGCATTGGATTGATTAATGGTGGCAATTAAGTTAAGGGAAAATACATTTATAAAGGCATAAAATGTTTTGCAGGGGATGCCAATATTCATTTCGAAGTTAAGCACGCAACACATTCTTTGAACTTGATACTATTTACGTGTATAAGTGTTCTACACTGTAATACATGTGGGAAATAAGTGTGTTACTTCGGAAAGGCCATAGAGTACAAATAAGATGTAAATGAAGCATTCAACTAAACTGAATGTAAGAGATACCATGGCCTTGCAGTGAAAGTCGCTGTCTCAGTTGACCCTCGCCGCTGTAAAGCAAATGTCTATGAATTTGTTTTGCAAAAATTGCTAATAGAATGTCTAATGTCCATTCCATGTGCCCATTGATAACTGCAATTGTGGACCGCGGGACAGCTAAAGTGTTCCTGCACCAGTAACGAAGGAAAGTCGCAATTTGATCATCTAACGGTTGAAATGTAACATATACTAGAAGAAATGAAAATAAAATAATATACAGTATTTTACATAACATTAATAAGAAGTATACTTACTATTATAATATTTTTAAATTACACTACCTTCTATGCAAAAGGACCTAGTTAAAAGTAAAATGCTTTTATTATTATTATCCATTTTCTAAGGTAACATACTTTATTCATTTCAATTGTTTTCTTATTTATCAAAAAGTTAAAAATAGAAATATTCTGTTTCAACTTTGTTTGTCTACTGCTTTCGTCTTGTTGTCAGATTATTGCATAGCGGAATAATCCTTTTTAATCTTAAGTTCAACGATTTACAATATACAATTTACAATATAGGTCTCCCAAAATGTTTGAGGAAACGTTTGACAGGGATAAAATACTTCGATTTGCTGTCAAGTTTTATAGCTGGGCTTTCTAACACTTGTCATATTTACATGATTTATGGGACATCTTCTAATACATCAGTTATTTTGGAAATTTCTTTCCGTAAGATGGAAAATTGGCATATAACACACTTATTCTAACGAATAATGGGGTAATATATAAACCAAATGACAAAAGTTTATATTGTTGTTCGTTATATTTAGTAGATTGTAGACAAGTTATTTGATTTGCAGACCCGATAGGTCATGAAGAAATAGCATATGAAAATACTTGTCAATATTGTCCAACATCTTGGAAGATAACATAATTCCCTAAAAAGCAGTGAAAAAATTTGAAATTTCTATAAAGTGCAAGGTGCAAGTGTTACTAAGAGTATGTTTATTATATCTATGGGATTCTATCATGACGTCAGAATAAAACGATAAATATTTTAAAATGTTCGCGGTTTTGAACACTGTTTTAGCGGTATAAACTCATTTCATCCAAATTAATCTTTTGTGAAACTTTTCAAAAATCTTCACATAGAGTAAAACCACAGAAAACAAATTTGGATAAGAAACAAATATTTGATATTATATCTAAAGTGACATTAGCCAATCTTAGTGTAAATGATGGCCGTGTAGGTCAAATCAAATAACTTTAGATTTTGACATAGTTGCTTTCAATTTTATAGTCTTGTTCAAGCGTTTAATCAATATACCACGTGACTTACAGAAGATACTATACATGTATCTTTAACATTCAGTTTTAATCAAAATATTATTTCTTTGTTATTTTCTTTCATTAAAGTAATATAATATAGTTCATATTAAAACTAATTTCACGAACTGAGTAGGAAGGTTAGGAAGTTTAAAAAAACCTTTTTAAACTATCTCCTTAAGCAGATATTTATATAAATGGTAACCAAATATATTATGTATAAACTAAACTACATGTCATATCGACTTGTGCTGGCTTTCTTACGTTTAAATACTATATTTATGATAAGTATGTTTTTATCAATTCAAAATTAATTATTGTTAGCTCATAATTCAGCTCAAATCGACAAACTAATGAGCATGATGTTATTAAAATGATTTAATGTCTGCATCACATTACACTCAGATTACCATGGAGTACCGTTGTCTGTATGGCTGAAACTGCCCAATTTACAAATGTCTCCGGCCGGTGACCCTCCTATGTCCAGTCAGTGGTGAGTCATTGCACGTGCTATCGTAAGAATTTACTCTTTAGTTTTTTTTGTGGCATGTCATAACGCCTGCTCAACTTTAAATTCGTCAATGTCTTATCAAGTTGACACATGTCATTATAAATCACCGGCACTGTATTTTTATTAATTAAGTCGTCATTTCCGCAAGGATATTGCTGTATTAGTTGCAAAAGTGAACATCCTTTGAAGCAATCATCACAACATTAAATTCTTCAATCATGTTCCTATTTATTTCCATAAAAAGTTAAAGTTTCACTGACCACATTTGCTTAATTACACCAGTGAGATTTACAAGTAAAGAGAAAATGTCAAAAACCTCCAGTTTGTCGCAGTAACAGATATACATCAGAATGCAGACTTTGCTGTCTTCAATACAGATGCATGGTGAAATAGTTCTCAAAATGACGTAAGATGATACTTACGGGACTTTATGGCAGTCTGCTCAACTTCTTCAGTAAGGATATTAATACTGTAGGCTTTTTGATAAGCGTGAAATCGAGCGGCACAGTAACTTGTTCCTTAGATAAGCATTTTGATATTTCTATGAAACTTTTATTAATACAGACTGAGGTTATTCAAGATTTTGTCAGCCATTTGTTAAGCAATTATATTTCCCATTAAGCATTATCCGTGTTAATGTGATAATGCAGTTTATCTAGACAATTCTTTCATTATAAGGGAGATAAGTCGTAAGGTCTTATTACACGCAGCTCAGATTATGTCTCCCCTTTAGTTGAAAGGTCGCAGTTAATGCTAGCGCTTACGTCATCAGTCGTCTACGTCATCTATTCCGGACTTTAGTTGAAAGGTCACAGTTAATGCTAGCGCTTACGTCATCAGTCGTCTACGTCATATATTCCGGAGCACATGGTCCAGTCTCTTTTTTATGTGAATCGAAGTTTTCGACGCAGTGTTTTATTAACTAAAAATAATTCAATTTAAGTTAAAGAAAGATATAAAACATTGTGTTAAATACTGTTTGTGATTGAACTCCAACAGTTAGATCTAGCAGTAATCATTAATTCGGCGATTGGTCATTCAATCTGCCATTGGACTTGTTGTGTACGAGTCGAACTTGAAATTGATTTGTTGATTTATGTATGATGAACTGAATGATAAACAATGACTTGTGAATGAAAAACAGTGATAAATGGTGGTTTAATAATGATTATACAATCAATAACAAAGTGGCTTGGTCTATTCCCCAGCACTATTATTTTCCTTTGCATGTTTCAATTTTTTTCATGAATTCGATATCGTCGACTGTCAGGCAATTATTCCACTAATAAATTTTAATGATAATGTAATTTTGTTTTGATTTATTAGAATTTGTCATTGATAATAAGCATTATCCGTGTTAATGTGATAATGCAGTTTATCTAGACAATTCTTTCATTATAAGGGAGATAAGTCGTAAGGTCTTATTACACGCAGCTCAGATTATGTCTCCCCTTTAGTTGAAAGGTCGCAGTTAATGCTAGCGCTTACGTCATCAGTCGTCTACGTCATCTATTCCGGACTTTAGTTGAAAGGTCACAGTTAATGCTAGCGCTTACGTCATCAGTCGTCTACGTCATATATTCCGGAGCACATGGTCCAGTCTCTTTTTTATGTGAATCGAAGTTGAACCCGCCCACCCTACCCATAGTTATCAAATAGAAAATTAAGAATTTATACAATGTATACTATATATCTGTTTCTGCTCTTGTTTTCTTTATATTTGCAGTTACTTGTGAGTGGCACCTTACGACCAACAAAACTCTGTTTATGAGGTATTTAACTGAGCTTATATTGAATAATTAACTTTAATATACAGTAAATACTATATGCCCTGTCGAAAATCTTTGAAACGAAATTATTATATTATAGCACTATTTCTTTCAAAGTGACGTATACTTCATTTATTTATAGCAGCGGTGTAAACGTCAGAATTATCTAAATAAATGCGTCGTTACACACGTACAATATTATAAAATACAACACTAGGCCATGGAATTAATTCTCCTTTAATATAGTCCGATTTGTGTTTGCCTTTCAAACCCTTTTTGTGTTTTGTGCTATTATGTAAGTAACGTGATGTAGTAATATCCAATTTTTCATGCGAATGTGACAGATTAAAGAATTCATCGCTTTTGATACAACAACTCATGGAAACATTTCATCTAATCCCTTTTCCCTTTTAGACTTTTTGTACCAAAAGTAAATATCTTTATATCTGTTCCAATATAAGTATCCCTTGAAACGTTTTTAACAAGAAAGCATCTATATCTATCGGATAAACTTTGTGTGTTCAGTTATAATGAATTCTTCCAATTAGAATTAGTTTCTACTGGGGGAAATGTAAAGAACAAACAATGCTGTATTTTCAAAACATTTTATCTTATTACTATTTTCAGGAGTTTTCAAATTCTATTTCTATTTGAAAAACCCTGCTATTTTTCATGAACTTTCAGAAACCAATACTACCAATATTACCATTCCCCTCATACCAATCTTATAGTAGACGATAATTTGTTTTCGAATAGGAGACATTAGACATCATTAATTTGAGATATGATAATGCATATCATGTAATGAAAGCTTTGTTGAATGTAAAAATATGTCACAAAAAAAAGATAAAAACAAATGTTAACGAATTAATATTTTGTCTTTCATACAAAAAATCGAAATAACTCTATCTTTCACAATAGTTGAAAATCAAAAGATAGCACATGTATTATGAGGACTGGTAACAGAACACAAATAATAAACAAAGCCTTTATTGCCCTTTAAATTTCTGTTTGACCACAAAAGTTATCTCAGTATTTTTGTAGATAACAATATTTATTATATAATCTATAAATAGCTTTGAAATGCCTTTCTGTGATCCTGATTGGCTTTCAAGCAACTTTTGTAAAAAAATAACAGGTCAATATCAGAGTATATTCACTGATTTGTTTTTCGCAAAAATAAATTTTAAGAGTATATTTATCGATTTTTTTATTCTAAAAATATATTTTCCGGAAATCCCCCGATTGACTCGAGATGTGACGTCACGCCAAGTTAGTTGTTATTATTCAGAAAAAAACGTGAAGTGACTAGTAAATAAGACTCAAATGTGTCTATTTTAGTTATTGTCATAACATTTTAAAGAACAATACGAATAAGCGTGCCACTGCGCTCACTTAAAAGAAAGGGCCAAATTATGGAAAAAGTAGACAAGCTGAAAAATAATGATTTCCGTCCTATGCAATGGCAAATTTGATAAGCCATATAAAAGCTATTTATAAATTATAGAATAAAACAGATATCTACTTTTTAGTTGTTGAATATGAATTCGTCTCGGTCAATATAATTTTTTTCAGTACATATCATATCATATTCAACAGCTAAAAAGACCATATTTGTATACAACGATTACTTTTTTCTGTAAATATTTTCAAATATTTGTTACACACAGATATGAGAATATATCATTGTAGGATTATTTGCATACATATATTTCAATAATTGGAAACTATGACAAAATGGGCTTTTGATTCCCTTTAATAACAAACGTTAGTATAAGCCGCAATTAAAACATACAAAAAAAAGATTTATACAAATCTCGTTTATTGACAGGAAAATTTTCGTTGTCGTGAGAAATGTCATGAATATTGAAAGAGGTTCATTTAAAATAAATTGCAAAGATGTTTCTAGGCTGTAGAAAATGAAAAGTACAAAGTATGTGAATGAACGAAAGCTGTTCATACTTAACTAATAATAAATAATGAAACTTGTCTCGTGAATCGGTAACTTTGTCTAATAATGATCTAACCTCAAATTTTATTTTCTTACATATGATGGACATTTTTAACTTAGAAATAAATATATGAATAGCAGCAAAGTTCATTTTTAATTGCTGAAAGTAGCAAATGAACATGTTTTGACACGTATGAACTATCTTATTCTTAAATTTCCTATTGTAGAATACGTATATTTAATTGACAATTAGTATGTAACACTAAGGCACATATTCGAAGGTAAACAAATTAGTTTTTAGATTTTTTCAGGTATAAGAACGAAAACAAGTTAGTGAGTTAGTTCCTAAAACAGAAGATTATTGTAAACCAGAAATAACGTACGTATACCTTCTTTTTTCTTCAACAAGGCAGTGATTAAACCTTCTAGCCTCTTGCAATCAAAACGAGAAGAAATATTGATCAAAATATGAAAGAAAAAGAAAACATAACGTAATAATGGAGTTCCCTTTTTTATTGTTATGTAACAAAAGCAAATGTAAACTTCGCCTTTTTTAAGATATGCCGTCTTTTAAACTTAAAATGTTATATTAAGAAATGGATTAATATAAACCAGCTAAAGTAAGCATTAGAAACTTTTGTAATCGTTTACTAATTTAGAATTACTTCTTTTTATTTAAACAAAATGATATACCTTTGTACGTTTAAAAAGGTTATAACGGCGTGATTAAAATCGATTTGTCAATTAGTGTTATTTAATTATCTTTTTTTTCTGAAAATGTTGCTGTCTTAATCGCTCAAGTCACACCTCAAACAAAATAACTAGGACAATCGATTTATCTTTGTTTTGAAAATCCTCTAACTATCGTCACATTATATAGTTTGTGTCTAAAGTAAATCACAGGAAAATAATCCACGTAATCTTTTCTCGCAAAGATTGAATATTACTTAAGTAGGTGCTAGGAACTTAGGTTGTGTTGCGTTTTGCATTGCTTCTCGTAAACGTGAATCATTATGCTTAATCAATCCGGATATTTGGGTTTCTTTTATTTTCATCTTAGCATTGCCTAACAGAGAACCCCATTCTACCAGAGCTTTGTGCCATGATTTTTGGCAGTATTTTCTTTCTTGAACTAAATGCAGTTCTTATGATTTTTAATTAGCTATTTCAATTGATTGATTATAGAATGTGCAAAATAAAGAAATTTGCAAAGGAATATGGTGTGTACATGTAGATTTGTTAGTTTGTTTGGTTGGTTAATTGATTTTACGGGGCACTAACACAGTTTAAGTCATATGGCGCCGAAGACGCATATACTCCAGATAATCAAACTCATTTAGCAATCTTTTACTGTGTTAATGTAGACATGTAAACGTAAAAACATTACTCATTTTACCTTTTACATTGTAACGCCTATCATAAAACAGTAAACGATTACATATCATTTCACAAATCACTTTTCGTCTTGTGAAGTTATATGTGTTTTTCAATGCGAATGATAAAAGTAGGACAAACAGAAAAAATAAATGCAAATTAGTGTTGAAAAAGACTGGACACTTATGTAGCTTTTATTTTGTATTTGGTGGCTAAATATTTTTGTTTTATGCCTTTATAGACTAGTTCAACATGAATTTTATATAAATACTGTATTTAACACAAATAATGATCGCATTTTCAATGACCTCATTTTACATTATTATACTAGGTAAGATAAATACTATTATAATTGAAATTATTTTAGCAGGAATTCATCCCAACTGACAATAATACTATTATTGTAGTACCTCGTTATTATGTAGACAAAATTGAAGCAAATTTGTTTTAAATCAACCTAATTCCTTGCATAATTTAGATAAATCTTTAAATCTTGAAAAAAAAACAGTTAAAGTTTTTTTCCTAATGTACGAATAATTACCATTGCTCAAAGATGTAATAAAAATTATATAAATGACGTGGGCGATTGCATGGCATTTTAGAAATTAAATTTTACTTAAATATCAATATAATATATTTATTGTTTTAATAATTCGAATTGCATTTCAGCAAAATTGAAGTTTGTGGCTTGTTTATTGAGCTGTTTAGGGAATATTAAGAACACGATGTTACATTTAACTAGTACATATGAGTACCTCAAACTCGAAATGATATTTTCTTAAAGCAAATAAAATGTTAAATAAAATATTAAAAAGAAAAATAATGTATACTATATAAAACATTTACACTTTTTAACAACTGCATTGCCGCCTGTATATGAACACTATTTTGTTTGTTGTTGAACCTAAGAAGTAAGAATGGGTCTACATAACTTAGCTTGACTGACTGATGCAGTGTCAAAACTTTAGCAATTTAAATCAATGATTTCAGACGACCAAAATACCCTGGACCAACATAACCTGGAAATTTACCACAGTTGCCACACAACATGTAGGACTCTGTTGTGAGACAAGGGACGTTCATTTATTTATCTATTTATTTACAATGTATTTTCAAATAATTTATTGTCATAACTTCATTTTAGAAATCTGTATGTCATTGACCCCAACATTAAAAGAAATACATATCAAGCATATTCTAAAATTCAGATGTTTACTCACACTGAGAGAAACATTTCACCAGCGACAACGTAATTGTATTAATAAGTACAGGAAACCTAATCAAAAATAAATCATGAATTTGTTAAATGAAATTACTTATCCAGATAAAACACACAATGCATGCATATGGACAAAGTTAGTACTATGCAACAAATGGCTATGCCTGTTTCACAACACAATCTCTACAAACCGTTGGGAAATATTTTTGAAGACACAAACACCAAATTGACATCATTACTGCGATATTTCATTTGACTGCCGCTATTAATAGACGAAATATTTGGCACCTGCTACTTTTGTATAAATTGTGGTAAAATCGCAATTCCTTGGCGATATGATTCATCTGCTTATATTGAAACACATTTTTAGACGTTACCTTCGTATGAACACATCTTGGGGATTTTTTTCAAATTTTTCAAACTTAAACCTTTAAAATTTTTTAAATGTTGAATATTTTTTAACCCGGTGAAAAGGGGGAGTGGCCCTTAACTTGAAATTTCCCCAACCCGTTAATGAACAGGTCAATAAAAACCAGAAAAAACTTTATTTATTTTAAAACTACTTTTAAATTTGGAACTAGATTATATATAGATAAAAAATTAAAAAATTTAAAATTGTCATTGTCCATTCTGGGGGAAAAACTGTGATTTTATTAACACCATTTATAAAATATAGAATGTAATAAAAATGAGTAGACAGTGTGCCAATTATTATTTTAATTCGGACGTCCTTCCTTAAAAGATTCATTCCACAATTAATATGATCAAACGAACTTTTATAATGCCACTTCCGAATTCGTTTTGTGAATCTCAATATAGCAAATATCCAGTATCTTAAATGATAGATAACAAATGCATACTTTAGTTGCTTCTAAAATAATACTTTCTCTCTGGTCAAAGACTTAGAAAATGTATATTGGACACTTGTATTTCTATAAATAGGTAGAACATATTACTACAAGTGGAATCATAGCATGAGGTTATTTCTATTCCATTCTTGAATCAATTTTATCTTTCCTGCGGAACAAGCAATTATTCACATGTAGCAAACAATTACAGTGTGTCCACTATTATTTCCTGAATAGGATTTACAGACAATTATGTTCAAAAGTACACATATGGGGAGTCCAATGTTACTAAAAATCATGTATCAATTAGTTTTTAAAGTTTTTTTTTAATATAATCTTTAAATTTCTCTAGTTGTTTTTCAAAAGTTTTTTTGTATTTTATCTGGCAATGTCGCATTTTCTACAATATTATTGTATAAACATTTGGATATATTACATAATATTCCGAGCTTAGATACACCAAGATTTCAACAATTTAGTTAAGCTACAAAGGTGAGACCGACTGTTTTTCCTGACATTTCCGTTTGTCCCCTTGAGAAAGATTTGGTTCGATATTCTGAAAGACATACACGTCAAGTAGTCAACAATGCTGAGATATTTCAATTTATTGCCAATGTTTATAGAGAAAATATCCTGACATCTGCCACTTTTGGGTGCATTAAAGTAAGTATACTATTCCTTTGTGTTGAAAGTGATTTATTTTCATGGATGGATGGAGGTGTACTTCTACAAGAAGTCGTACTTTCTTGATGTTTATTGTTTATAGCAAAGTTCAGATTTAAAGTCGATGGTGAAGTTACAAACAACATGATACAATGTTTGTCAAGGAAGTATCCAATAATTTCCGTAAAGGGAAAAAAGCAGATACTTCAATTGCAAATACATTTGTTACGCAGCATGCCTATAGATTCATGCTTAAACATTCTGTCAATGCAATACTATGTAAAAAGAAAAATGTTTTCAAATGAACAAAAAAGTAATTTACACATTGCAAACGGCACAGTCAATTTATTATTATTAATAAACAAATTCATGCGGTAAACAAAATACTACATATTTAAGATGTGTAAGGTAAATTGCTTTCTCCTATCTTCCGTGCTTCTTCAGGGCTAGAGCATTTTATTGTCAACAAAGGTATCATGTTGTCTTATATATTTTTTTAAACATCGAAAATCAAAGAATTTTATACAATGAAGTATTAGTTTATGATTTTTTTGTTTAGATTGTTTAGAACAGTCAATTATATGGACAAGCTATCTAAAAAGTACAAACAACGACATAACATGAGTTTACATTTTTATTTTATGCTTTTCAGTGGATTACTGATTTATCCGTGTAAATTATATTTGGTAATCTCACAGTGAAAATTATCAAAATATAATTTCTCTCTTTTCAATGACGAAACTACTTTTTTAAGATTTTCCCCATGTGGTACCTCAATTTTATTTTTGCTGACAATTCTGACAATGTCAGGCTGTTTAAAGAAAAAGCTGAAATTGATAAATAACTTAAATGTCAAAAGAAATAAAAAGAAGAAAACTTACTTCTATTCATTCAAATTCCAATCACCAAATTTCGTCTCTAAATTTTTTTTGTTTCATTTTTACAGTCTGAAAAATACATTCCTTCCCTATGCAAAACTGCTCTTGATGACATTTGGGCATATTAAAGTATCCTACGAGCAATAACTGCCGTATGCTTTATGAAAAATTGAAAAGCATTGACAGCCATCACTCGAAGAATAAGTAAAACAACCCAGCGTTCTTGAGCAAGCTTCCAAGTTTTCCATTTTCCTAGCTCCTTTTCTGAATGTTTTCACATCTGTCAACACTTTTTTTGTCTGTTACAATCCTCAAATCCTTTCTTTTAAAAAGGTGTATGATTAACAAATCCAAATTATATCCCTCTCAATCTTACACAATTATTTTACTCCCATGAAATACACAACTTTAAAAAATGGCTGCCGCTTACAATTTACAAAGCCAGGTCTAATATAAATTCGCAGTAAGTAACAGAAATATGGATGGATAGTTGGACTTTTTCTCCTACAAGAATTGTTTGTTTTTATTATTAAAACAAGCGATCATTCATATTTTTTTTTAATAAATTGAATATATATCACCGTCATTTAACGTTGATTGGCGGACTTATTTTTCAGCTCAAGACTTCTTGTTTTTAATGAGAAATTCCGACTAAATGGGGCTCTCAATGGGGGAAACAGTTTTAATATTAACGTTAAAATTATGGAAATTTCTTTTTAACTTGTTTTTCAGCATAAAATAAAAAGAACATTTGTCTGTTTGTTGTGTAAGATGTAATTTTGTTTCATCCCGTGAACTTTAAAAACAGTATTCTCACTCGTGGCTACGCCACTCGTGAGAATACTGCTTTTAAAGCCCACTCGATGAAATGAAATTTCATCTTAAACACAAATTAACAAATATCCTCTATATCTTATTGTTGTCATGTATTCAATTATGTTACCTTGAAAATCATTATAAGACAAAAACTGAGTCCTGTAAATGTCACGTGTTTATGTTTAACTTTTCTTGTCAGACAACTGTTGACTAAAAGTACAACTTACAGTGATATGTTTCTCTACAGGTTTTACAAGTACGTTTTTGAATAGATAATCAATTTTCTTGCAACATACCTAGACTAGGATAATATATCACTTGTTATGTGATCTAAATGTTGAAATGCTACTTCTACAACTACCTATTTTACAGCTGTTTTTAGAGCCACTACTATTACTTTATTACAAGACTACCTATAATGTAGGTGTTGATAATGAATGTTTATTTTAAATTTGAAGTAAATCCATGCAGAAATAAGAAAATTAAAGAATGAATTTTAAGGAAGATATATTTCTGAAAATATGGATTCTAGATTTATAACCTTGTCTTATTATTATGATGTGGTAGTTTGAAGTAAATCCTAAAAGGAGTGAAGAAGTTGGGAGTAAAAAATACCAATTTCTCGAAAAAGTTCAAGGGGTGCATAATTCTAAAAATAGTCTTGCTAGAGTATTGAACCTTCTCACATATGTTTAATGATAATAAGAAACATACATATGAAGTTTGAAGCAGATACATTAAGTAATATAGAAAGTATTAAAAAAAACACAATATTTTTTCATGAAAATTCTAAGTTCAAGGGATGTAATTCTGATATTTTTTTGTGCTAGAGTTGTAATTCTTGTCACATATGATGTGGTTGTTGACCAGAAAGTTATATTTAAAGTTTGAAGTAAATGCCTTACGAAATAAGGAAGTAATAATGAGAAAGCGTAAAAACTGAAATCACAAATCTTAAAATTCAGTGTATTTGTTGCCATAGCAACCAGAATTTTTAAAATAGGAAGTAAAGAAAAAAATGTGAATAATCTCCTGACTGCCATCTACCCATATTTTATGTTTCATAAAATATTTTCAGTACTATTAACGTTATCACTGGATCCAGTTTATGTGTTAAATTTGCCATATTTTCAGTCTATTTGTTGCCATAGCAACCAAATTTTCAACATAGGAAGAAAAAACAAAAGACCTGCATAATCTCCATATTGCCATCTATCCATATATCAAGATTAAGATTTGAGCTATCTTGCAGTTATTACCTGTTAAGAATTTAAAGTTTTCCATATCATGTACATGGTAAATGTTAAAACATGTGTACGTCTTATCTATTGGGCGCGTCGGGAAGCTTGCACTAACCGTACAATCAATGAACAGCTTGAATAATTTAACCTAACCTGCAACATTTCTAATTAAGCGATTGTGTCGTCCTTTTGGGATTCCGTTTAACTTAATTTTACTGCTCACATCACCCGTTTGAAAGTCATATTTGCATCTGAAACACGGAGATTTTACTTTTGTTTTGTTTTTTCTTTCACTTAAAATGTGTAAAATGATTACAATCGCTTCACCAACCGATTGATACCTCAGAGAATCAAATGAGCAGGAAAGTCAACACAAACTTGATTATTCCTTCATAATCAATATTAAGGGAATAAAAACAAACACAAACGTTTATTTTTAATTGATCAATATCTGGTATAATGTTTCGCACTAATGTCAACGAACTAAAAATATTCACAAATTACAAACTCATAGTCTTCTTAATCATTATAAATCACATTCATTTCAAATAGTGAATTATGACTATCAATTGAACAGTCCATAGTATAGACTATGCGAATATTGATGAACATTGCAGAGTGATGTTCACAGAACGCAACCCTCGACAAAAACACAGCCACACAGGATCACCAAAACGGCACTGAAAATGATAGAAAGATAATGCACAGAGGGCCTGTCATATTTGATAAATAAAAGAAAGTTTTGATTGTATTGAAATCATTCATTAAAAAGTCTTCAGTGTTCAAAATTCAGTGGTTGAATGATGTGTCACAGTTGAATTAAAGTGTTCGTACTCAAATAACAATTCTCTTTTAGCGTTTTAAATTAAACCGACCAAGCTGTATATTTCAAATTAGTTGTACTATTTTTAGCTTTTTATTTTATTATAGCAAACGAGTTGATATTTTTATAAATTAAACATCAAACGGCGTGTAAATAATGTTTACAGTATGTATAATTCAATTGTTCCTGTGCACTTGAAATTGTGTACAAGTTCTAACGATAAAACTATTTAAGTTCTTATGAAATCGTTTTGTTTAAAAATAAAATGAATTTGTACATTTAAGATAATATTATAACACCTCTTTGTGCTAGACAGATTTCATTTTGTTAATGCCGACCAACAAGCACAAAAACAAGTTACATGATAATTATTATAAATACACAATGTCGCATGTACAGTTTTGCGCACGTTAAGGCGTACTTCAATATATTTCATCTCTATTAAAAACATTATTTGTTATGTTATCACACTAAAATCTTATCAAGTAATCATTTAATAGCATAAAAATCAATAGATACCGTGAAAAAAGATGATAAAAGTGTTATTGTTATTGCATAGATGATTATTTTGTAGCACGGATACTGATCAAGAATTGATGTAGTGTTTTTATCAATAATTTTATGGATTATTACTATAAATATTTAATGATGGTCTCAATGCTACGAGTATTTGATCGAGTTATGGAAAAATGTCATCTTAACGACATTTCATATGATTATTATGACTTGTTTTACATTTATATATATATATATTTCAAAATAATTTTTTAACATGAAAATGTGAAGTTGGTCCACCACAAATATTAGGTGAAACATGTACTTTGTATGGATTCCTTTATATGATGTTACACTAACATTAGAATTATTCATGCACGGGTTTATCGTTTGAATCAGGTATGTTTTCAAAATTTCACCGAAATATATTTTAAGGAATGGTGGGATTCAAGAAGCCTTATATGTGCAAAACTTTATTGGGAAATAATCAGATAATGTATTAAGGTAAGAAAACAAAACAAAAGTCTTCGTACTTATTTGAAGATAAAGGTATGTGCATGATTTAAACTTTTATACGTTAATGTTGACTTCACCTTAATGTCTTTCAAAGGTTCGATATAACGATATAAAGAGAGTCGACCTAATCAGCTGTTTTTTATTTTCGTACATTTTAATGTGCATTCCTTACAATAGCACTGCTGAAATTGTTTGAAGCACAATATGTACTGAATAACTCCTAGCGTTCACATATTTTTGCATAATAAAGATGTCCTATCCTTTAGAATAACTCTTTAGAAATTAAAATGTAGTTTTTGTTTTGACACTAAAAGTAAGCATGCGTAAGGGCATTGACAAAAAACGTAAATAGTGTTATCGTTAGAACTTGTACATAATTTCAAGTGCACAGGAACAATTTAATTATACATACTGTAAACACTATTTACACGCCGTTTGATGTTTAATTTATAAAAATATCAACTCTTTTGCTATAAAATAAAAAGCTAAAAATAGTACAACTAATTTGAAATATACAGCTTGGTCGGTTTAATTTAAAACGATAAAAGAGAATTGTTATTTGAGTACGAACACTTTAATTCAATTGTGACACATCATGCGCTTTGAACTACGTAACTGGCAAATAATACCTGCATGGTAATCAAAAGCTTTATCACGTTAAAAAATAATGATAAATAGTGCACCAAAACTTAGGAGAAGTGAATCCAGTCACCCGTTATGTTTAGTTAAGGAGAGGCTGCCATACAGGATATTCCGGTTTTAACATGTTTCTGGACATCGTCGTAGTTCATCTATTCAGCTTATTGCAGTTTTATTGTTTAAGGAACACATTATTTTTTATAACTTTGTAACTTTTATTGTACGTTGTATCATTTAAACTTGAAAGTAAAAAATATAATTTTACTGGAACAAAAATCACGTTTAAGAGTTTGTAAGTTAGAAAAAAAATAACTGAAAAAGAGTTACTTTCTATTTTTTATTGTATCATTTACATGCTTGCATAGTTTTTCACTCAACTCGCAGGGCTTTCTCTATGATTTTGACCATTTTGATTCGAAGAGAACAAATTCGCAAGCAATATTATCTAAATAAAGGTAAAATACTAGACAAAATACAGAATTGAGTAAGTATCTACATTGCATTGCACTGACATTGAATTAATTAATTTTGATATAATATTTAATAATATTCATTCATCGATATTTCTATGCCTTGTCATATATTTTGTCTAACTTAAAAGCAATAGACACGTTTTTATCTCGTTTTTTATAACTCCTCTGTATGACAGAGTTGTAATTAGCAGGTTGTTTGACCAAATCATATAACTATAAAAAAGGTCAACTTTTAAGATGAACGTGAATTTGATAAATTGCAATGCATTTCCATACAAATGTTCGCTTTGTTAGTGCTGACACCAAACAAAATAGGATAACGATTTTGTTTAGGATCTTACTTATCTTTACAAAATTAATGTGTTCATTACTATTTTCCATTTAAATAAACTTATTTTGATAAATAACATGACACACACAAACAAGCTATTTTAAGGAAATGCGATTTGTAAAATGTATGTCCGTTTTAATATAAATATATATATCTTCAGTGTCATGTTTCTTTGCTTTAATGAGTTTTCGGTGTCATTTGACTTACGTTTGATCATTCTTCGCTTTAAAATGTATGTATCTTCGGTTTGATGATTTATCTTTGGTTTCATTTTTCTTCAATTTCATATTTGAGTTTAAACAAATAAATTTTAGATCACATTTGTTTCTTTCTATTATGATTTTCGCTATTTGCCTCATTCATGGCTTTGTCCGAAATACAGGAAAAAAGTTAGATTAAAATCTGCAACGTATTATCATAAAATATAAAATGTTCTAAAAACGATACAGTTACTATGTTATCAAAGAATTGTTTTTAAATGTTGTCGATAGTATCTTAGAGATCATTACTCACTAAAATATTGTGTAGTATTTGGTTTGTAAGTTTAAGAAAAAATATTTTAATACTTGTATTCATAAGTGGAACAATGTCGTGGCAGCCGATATCTGAAAAAATACTACAATTTTACTTATCATGGCAGTTGTATACCTTTATTGTATCTGTTTCTATGAAAACGTCTATTCTGCCTAGAAATGTTGTCTGCAATACTTAAAGATTATTGGCACAGATTTTTTTTCTAGTAACCAATTATCTGCAACAAAATTCATATTTACCTATATCCTCAACTATTTACATTTAGACAACTTACATGACGCATGAATCATCTATAAGTCCAAAATTGTATGCAAAAATACACATTCTTGGATGGTTTTTGTTACACTTATAAGACTACAATCTTTAAAACAATACAAACAGCGGTGAAAATGTATACGTTTTTATCTCTTTCGAAAGAATAAACTATACATTTCCATGATCCATGTTTTTATTTGTCTATTTTCATTTTTCTATGATATATGAGCCAATGCACAAATAAGTTTATGTTTTCAAGTCTCAAGATTTCCAAGAATCGTGATTTGATGTTGTAAATTAAAATATGCCTCTAGAGAATCTTATGTTCCTAGACAAACTGATATTTTACGTTTTTTTGTCTTGTTTTAATCTACTTTGGAAGAGATTCAAACTATATATTTAATTTTGAATTCCTTTCCTCTTGCCAGTAAAAGAAATTAATCTTGCAAACGATAGCGCATTTTCATTTTGGTTTTGTGGCGCAAAATAACAAACAGTTTAATGGACGGTACAACATAATTTTCATCATTGAATCGGTAATAATTCGGTTATGAATTGGAGCAAAAGTAAAACTTAAAACCTGCAAGAGTAAATAGGAAAAAGAAAATTTAACAACCTGGAAGAAACGAGGATCTCTCCAGAGCAATGAAACAATAGAAGCATGTAATAAAATTGTAGACTTAGATTCAATTAAGTCAAATGATTAGATATTTTAGATATAATTTAAGATGCACAGCTCTCACGCACCCAAGCACCGTTTTTAACGGTTTGAACCATCATCACTAATAAAATCAATTTTCACGGAATAGATTCCACGCATACATAAAATATTTACAATGTATTTATTTCCATTCCGTTTGATTTGCAATATTTTGACATTAATTTTACAATATAAAAGCATATTTACATATTTGTATTTCTAATTGTTAAAGATGTGTCTTACATTAACTTTGTTCATTGGAGCTAGCTAAAAAATGGATTGCTCTTCAATGAGAACTTTCTCTATAAATAGTTTATATGTTGTAAATAAAATTAGTTGGATATAATATTACAAACTTTATATTTGGCAGAAGAAAATGATGCTGAACTCAATGTAACGTGGTATGCACATTTAAATAAGGAAAACAATATTGTTTTGTTTTTGATTTTATTGTCATTATCTGCTTTATGTAGACGTGTCATATTGGATGATTCATCTCACACTTATCAAGGATAACATGCATTTTTTTCACAGTTTATTGCCACGTATGATACTACATTATACATTTATTACAAGTCATTTTTATAGACCAATTCTCTTTATTTGATTAAAACAAGAAATATTAAGTTAAAAGAGGATGGATTCAACTTTATTCTTACTTTCCGTAAGGACATGAATATCCAGTACCCAAACTTGCACAGACAATAACAAATGTTTTAACACATACAAAGAAAATAAGATGAGATAAACTGAAATTTCATTTGTTTAAAATTTCAATTAGTCTAGAAACTTAATTGTTCAAGAGACATACTATCGTTCAAGAGAATACTATCTTTAACAAAACCACGATTAGTTTAAAACATATTACTTCTATTTGAATAAACAAAAGCATTATTGTGCACTTTAGCTCATTAAACGATATTTTATTTTACCAAAAAAAAAATAAGTATGTACATGATGTAAGAAACATAAATGTAAAATAATCAAAAATCAAAGAAAGCATATACACACAAGACAACAACAACGAACCAATTAATAATGTTTAACTGCTGTGCTTTCGTGTTCACAGTTTAACCGGACGTTTAATGGATTTATAACAAAATTGTTCTTAATCAAGATTTCTAGCAAAGAAGCAAAAGTGTTAGACTTTCATTTAGGTTTACCTGACGCAATAATCTTTACTGAAAGACAATATGTTTCAGTTTTGTTTATTTTGGGTTGCAAAATTAGCTGCTCTCTGGGCACTGCTTTCAGAATTCTTAAGGCGAACTATAGAAATTGTAAAAAAAATATAACTTTTTAATCTTAAATATACATTATTATGAATATACTCCTTGAGATGTTCTTGAACGTGGCTTTGAACAATTATTGTGACACATGCTGGAGTAAATTATTAAAACAAAAATAATTTAATTGACATTTATCGTGGATATGCTTATACGTTAAGACTGTATTTACACGATATAAGTTCATCAAACTTATTGTACTACGCTGAGCGGCTTTCTAGCTCAATACGATAAATAAACCTTCGGACAAATTCCGGACAAACGTACGATGATCATCCATGAGTGTACAATTCTGACAAATAACATGACAACAGTGATAGAATAATGTATTCTTTACCATGTTGTCAGATATAACTCCGATTCTTTAAGTTAAGCACATTTTGATTGTCAAGTTGAGATAAATTTGATGAGCATTCCTATTATTTGTTTAAACGGTAAATGACAAATAACTTATAAGATAATTAGAAATGTTTAGGATAAATTATAAAACTGCCTAACATATCAAACACACCCTGTTTATCAACTCAGCGTAATTTGTGCATTCTGGAGAATATCTATAGAAATTCCCGTGGACCACCTAGGGTTGTTAAATATTCATTAAATTAAAAAAAAGAACATTTAATTGGAAATGTAAACTTATTTTGACAATTTCTAGTTCTCTCAACAATAACACTAGAATGAATGGCTTATAAAAGAAGAAAAGAATAACACATATATGTATTTATCGGCATTTCGCTGTTTCGCAAACGTTCAAAATGGGCGACGTGCTTATGTTGCTAACACACATAAATATAAATAGGTATTAACATATTGTTATCTGAAATGATTGTTACAAGGAATAGAAACAGACTAAAGTAGATAACCAATTAGAAATGTTGCATAACATATATGTTGTATCTATTTAAATACGTTATTGCTACACTTAACGTATAACCTCTTGAAGGACAACAACCTTTTTCACTTATAAAATACACAGCCTACTTTCTATGTTACATTTTTGCACTAAATGAATACAAAACTAAAATTTCTTTGTTTAAAAGGGATTTTTGTATTATATTCTGTATGAGTATATAAGTAGCTGTTTTATGTTGAGAATTTCAAAAATGTAGATAAAGCTATAAATTGTTTTAAATATTAGAAATGACCAAACACGATTTATTCAATTTCAAGGAGTTTTCAGAAATGTCAAAGAATCACCACATGACTCTAACTTTTTCGCTGTGTCTTAAAAAGGAACAAACCAGAAAATAAGACTGATATATATTATACTTATTTATGTAAGTTCAAAGTATCAACACTCAGACGCCAAACTAATGACATTTCCATTTATCGCATGAAGTTGTTTTGACATTTATATTCTTTTTATGCACACACGTTCATAAAATATTCATAAGAAATATTAATAAATATAATGATAAAGATATCAATACGTAATCAGCATCAAAACAACAATATAATCCAGCATTTAACATAATGCACATTTTATCATTCATTTTATTGCATCAGTTGCTTGTTTTAATACCCAATGATTATCTGATACTTTAAATACCTGTTTGTTCTAATGTTTTGTGCATCATAAAAGCGATATAACCAAGCACAATAAAAATGTACATATCGAACCGCATTTTAATGCAAACAGAGGACCCATTAATTTTAAAGATTTAGAATATTAAGCGTTTAAAAAATCTTTTTTAGGAATTTACATCACAATCATAGATATTTTTATTGAAACAAATTTGTTTTTGATATGTAGTATTGTTATCTTCCTTTATGACAATTTGATACAAAAGGCACTTTTGACCTTAAACACTCACTTTACTGGTGCAAAAATGAGTCCGATCGTTTTTCATTTCTCATTCAAATATGACAACACTTGGATATAATCATTTTCCTTTATGAATTTTTCAGGTATTTTTCAATGGTTGAAGTGGAAATTTAATAAGGAGAACAAACGTTTTAAGCAAGATATGACCCTTATAATAACCAAATTAGTGTATAAAGGCGATTCATTGAAAATGTTAGATCTGCATTTTTATATTATCATTAAGAAACAAGATAAGTAAAATTTCATGACAAAATCAAAGCTACAGCTCTGACAGGCAAGTGATTTTGAAGACAGAGCTATAACCACTGGACAACGGACCCCTGTTTAGCAGTTAATGTGAAAATCTAATTTGAAGATTCGCATTACATATATAGTTTTAGGTTTTAGTTCCTTGTACTAAAAACGCTTATAAGAAAATCTGTAATTTACACATGATATTTGTTTTAGATAAAGTTGTTTTTGATTGGTCGGCTAGTACTCTATATACCATAAATAGAGAATATTAAATAACTAGAGATTAATTACTGAAATTATTGAACAAGTTGAATAAAATCATGTTATGTGAGCCTCTTCCTAGCATAATATTGTTTTTTTTCGTCGAATTGAATAAATTCAGTATAAGATGTACACGTCGAATTTAATATTCATTTTATTACATATTAAGAATAAGAACAGTTTACAGTCTCGAAAAGTGAAACATAGTTTAAAAATTTTTAAAGTCTATAAAAAACATTCAAGAAATGAATTATTTCATTAATTCATTTTAAATGACTTTGAAGAAACAACATTCATTGGTAAAAAGTAGTAAATTGTGTTTTAAATGATTAATACAGAGACCAGAGCATTTGCGTCTACAGTTAATCAAATTACATTTATTTGCTAATGATTTTGAAAGAACCAATATGGCTCTGTATCGTTAAATGGAGACAATAAAACGTTAAAGTAATACAATTTACAAAGTTTGAAATGCTTGACCCAGTAAGCAAGCAGTTGAATGCCCCTTGAAAAATAAAAATAATTCGGAATATTTTGTATGGTTGTTAACCTTTGAAACTCGATCCTTGCAGCTGCAATTTTAAATTGGTAGGTCACACAATAAATTATTCATATCAGGAACAGATATTCGTCTGAGTATTTCAAAGTAACTTTTTTCATGTGGTATATGTTATTATTCATTCCTTGTGGTTACATTAAAATCAACACTAATGTAACTTTTTCAATTTTCTTTTAATGGAAAACAGTTTTGTGAGATACACAATGTACTTTTGTTTTCTGAAACTATTACTCTAAGGGTAATAAGTCTGGAAACACAAAACGGTACAAAAAATTGATAATGTATCGGGATATTCAATCGTTTTGTCTGCATATTTGGTTAATATAGTTTTCACATTCTTTTTTAGAAATTGAGTTAAAAAAAGGGTTTAAGGCAATGTTAGAATAGTACTAAACTGTAGAAGTGTAGATTTATTGTAATTTTAGAGTGATGACAGTTTAATTTATTTGAAAATTATTATAGATTCAAAAGATTATTATTCTATTACAGACACAGCTTATGTCGATTTCTGGGAAGTAAATGCAAATATGTGAAGAAATATTGTTTTATCAGATAAAACAACAAAGTATTGGAAAACCGTTACAAATTGTTTTATTGTTATAAAGAAAATGAAATGAAAATCGCAAAGCTTTCACTTTTTACTTTATTTTTTCAGAGACATAAAGAACCATTGCGGTAATTTAATTGATAAATTTAATAGTAATAACAGACCAACAGGGACAACATTTCTATATTTTTACATAATTTTGCATGATAGTTTGGCTAGGAAATTTAATAACATTTTAATGTCTAAATAAGAGACAAGAACGCATTTGTAGTGGTATTATTAGAAACAAAAATCTCATTTACATGTTAAAGTCTGTAATTAACGTTTTAATCTGCATAAACGCTCTTTGAATAATAAAACACACACGAAGAGTATATAAATATAGTCGCTGACGTCTTTAATTCGATCCTGTTCTCGCAGCTGTATTTTGTTGGCGTAATGAGGTCAAAATATTTATCCATGTCGAAAGCAGTTGTTTGTCTGGGTGTTTTAGGTTTATCATATATCTTTCATACACCGTCTACCGCATGTGATATATTATCAGCTGTTTTCGCCAAGTAAAACAATGTAGTATTATTGTTTTCTTAAATCTTCGTAGTCTCAACATTATTTTTAAAGCGGCTATCGAAAAAGCTTCGGGAGCAGTTATATTATTATCTATGACGATATTATAGTCCATTGTATTTTTGGATTATAGGAAGAGTTTTGAAAATTGACATTTTTTTCAATTGTTAATGTCAGTTATTTGATTCTTCCATTTTTCATAGGAAAATAAAACTGTTGTTGACAATTTATAATAGGTTTTAGTCGGCTAACATTTAGAAAACGGCATTTAGTACAATATCTAATATTGCACGCTATCCCTTGAGAACATTAATGTCATCATGACCAGACTTCCTCATGAAAAAAATTACTTGTGTTTATTAATACATGGAATGAATGTGATTGAACAAACCCAAAGTGATAAGATCGAAACATAAGCGGACTATTGTACCGATCGCATGAAGATTAAAAGATAAAATCATAAAATAATTGTATAAATTCTTTTTTCTTTCACATTAATAAATTGCTTTATCAACACGGTTGAACTTTAATCGCAAAGAAGTTCAAACAATGATCAGTGGCTTTGTGACATTTGTACCAGTAGATATATTTAATATTCTATATATTTAAAAAAAAAAAGAGTGTTAAAAGTATGTAAATCAAACAATTGTGCTGGCAAAGAATGTCGCATGTCGCATATTATTATTATGGTATATTGCAAAGAAGACAATTAAATGTTATCATGGTAAAATATAGTTCGGAACAAAATGTTAATTAGTATATAATTCGTTCATTAATGTATCACAGGTACATTGTGCACTTATTTTTTAACAATGAAAATTTTCAATGCCCTAACATTAACGACCGTGAGCTGATACAATAGTATTATTATATCGGAGGTAATATTGGCCATAAAAAGGGAAATAAAATCCACAGACCGAGTAAATGACAATGATTAAATTAAATAAAATCTTCGAATGAATGTCTCGCTTTGCTATAAAATAAAATCAAATCAAACATAAGTTTGAAAATTCCAGATTAAAAAAAATAGTTCTTTTTTTTTAAATTAAATTGAATACTAACAAAAATAACAAAATGTGTTTTCAGGAAAACGGAAAATCAGTGTCCACCATTAACATTTAATTAACACGATTTGTATCAAAATGTCACCTACAATTTTGCAGACTGAGATAAACAATTGATGAACAAGAACTTGTCACCGAAAAGTGCAACAGTCCCAATTATCATAATTTTCAAATAAATGGGAACGAATGTTAACTTTTGTAGATCATCATATTACTTAGGTTCCTACTTATCTACCAATTTAATTGTCTTTCATAATATTTCTGTAACCATAGCAACCTCAATTTTTAAGATTATCAAAATTAGGTACATCACCTCAACTTATCTCTCAGTCATATTTATTAAGTTTTATCACCTAAACATGATTTTTTTTCAGATGATTTTAGTTCAAATTGTTTTTAATTATTCTTTCATATATATTATATATAAGATGACATGACTCGCCAGGGCTAGGGTATTCGAAGACTTAAATGAATAATGTTGATATGACAACTGTAAGAAAGCCTAGCTATAAAACCTAACAGTAAATCGAAAAGTTTAATCCTAGATGTGTTCCCTTAACATTTCCTTCATTCCGTACCATTAAAGTCACGTGTTGTTTAAATACATTTTACAAAAGTACATTGTATTAAACATCTTTAGTTGATATTTAGTAGCTTTGTCAAGTTTCTTCTCATATAAGCTTGTAATTTGTTCCAAAAGTGTAAAAGTCTTTTATTTAATATATGCCACAAAACTGTCTGTTGGCTAATATTTGGCAGTGTCCGCAAGTTTATCTCAGTAGAAAAAACCTAAGATTAGCACTCTAGAGGGTGCTAGTTTGATCCTTCGACAAGGCGAAATTTGTTCGTGACAATTGATTTTTGACATTGATCTAATGATCAGTTGTGTCTCGCTACTAATTCAATAATGATGTGGGATTCGTAGTTGGTCACTTGGTCAAAAACATAATAAGTGACCAGTCAGCCAAATGGTTGTCCTTCATATGTTTCTACACACCTTCTTTATTTATGTAAGATTCAGTCATTCAATATAAACTTACCTTTTATTCTTGTAGTAAGTAATTTAAATCAGCCAAAAAAATATTAGTTTTATTTTTTAAATCATTTTTATTTTAATAAACATCTTTGTACTGATACTATACATTTTATACTTTTACATTTCAAAGAAAACAATAGAAAATATAACTCCAAGAATTAAAAAGTGTTGCCAATTTTATAAATCAAAACAAGAACGTTCTATGCAAGAAGTTTAAGTTTACCCTCAATTAAAGTACATTTCATTATAATGCCATATTAATCAACACTTTATCACTTTGAGCACGATTCTAATAATATAACATTTTGATTTGGTAAAGCCTTTGCAGTCTTCACCAGTTGCTTGTTTACTCATATCTGTGCTGGAAATAAGGTTTTGATGGAATTACTGTAACACTTCATATGATTTACCACAGAAAAGTATGTTACTGCTCTATAGTAGAAATAAATAAAACAGAAACTAAATTTTGACAGTAAATACTAAAACTTATTAGTATAATTAGTATAATTCTGCTTAATGCCCGATCAGTCTGTTTAAACTTTGCATTTTACTCATATCACTATTTGTATCAGTAATGAAAACACCAAACAAAGCTTTTTTGCCTTTATTGCTGAGAATACAATTCTCACAGTGATAAAACACAGAAGTAGTCTTTTATTACATAAAAGTATGAAATTCAATATATAAAACAGAAACTACAGTTTGACAATACATGCTTTCTAAACTAATGGAAAGGTATCTCTGTACTTCTGTTTACTCAATGATGTAAAAAAATTAATGTTTTGATTAGAAAGGATGACTTTAACGAATATTGTTACCTCCCAAAAGTCACAATGTTACTATCTATTTCAATTTTAATAAAGTTTTTTTTTTAATTCTTAAAACTTTATTCATTATGCCTTAATTCATTATGCATTTAATAAGTCTCAAGTACATTGCAGTAAGTTCTGTAATTTTGCGAAAATTTGGCTTTGAACATAAAATATAATATTAAATAGAAATAACTTAACCTCTAAAATGATAGGTGACAGTTTTGGTGAAAATGAGCTACCTTGACGAAAACATTGATAAAACATCAATTGCGTGCGATATTTGGCAATAAGAAACGGGTTCATTTGCTAAGAGGCTGCATATACATGACATTGTATGTTTCTTCAGACTGGTGAACTTATTTGCCCATGATCATTATTGCTTGTACAGAAGTAATGATTAAATTTTATGTTTATAAGTTTGTCTTGACTTTTCCGAATAAATGATTTGTGTTTTAAATGTTCCGTTGAACATTTTATTTCGAAGGTAAATAAATTATCAATTATAATATGAAGTCGTGTAAGCTTAATTTAAATGGACAAGGTTTAGGTCTAATTGATGTATTTTATTGAATAATATCAACAAGTATATATTTTATTTCTTTTTTCACAATGACTCAACCCTCAAATTAAACAGCATGTTTATTAGTAATTCATTTTTATTGATGCAATAATAATAATAGGCTTCATTCAAACATTAAAAGAAAAACATTTCAACAAAATGGGTTGTAATGACATGCGTAACTTCTGTAGTCTGTATTTCTACAAAAATAAGAAATATGATGTGACTTATTTTGATATGAAATCCCTACTGTTAAGTAATTTATATATAACATGCATTCGTGTAAGCTTGTTTTAAATTATCATGATTTAAGTCCAAATGATGTAATTGGTGAAGTTATATGATATATTATATATCGTTTATTATTTGTAGCGATAACAAATCCCTAGAATAATCAGCATTTCCATGAGTCATTTAGCGGAAGGAATTTATTTTTATTGATGGAATGATATAATTTTATTCCAACATCAAAAGAATAACATTTCAACAGAATGGGTGTTAACGACATGCGTTATTCCTGTAGTCTATCAATCTTTAACAGAACACTTGTTTATACTGTTTTAACGCACTTCATTTATTAGCCTTTGTCTTTTATAAATACAAAACCAACTTAAATTACATTAACATCTAAAAGGACATTTCATTTCAATTCATGACTTTACACTGTTTCAACTGCTAATTTATTAAGAAATAGGAGGTGACTAATTTTGATGTGAAAACGCTACTATTAAAAAATGATAGTCGCCATATGACTTGTACTACTTTATTTGTGTCAATGTAATAAAAAAACTTAACTATATGTGACTCATGATAAAAATGTTCCGAATTAAGAACTCTTAACATGATGTAGTTGTATTATTTTTTTAATGTTATTTGATACCTATTGTCTCATTGTCTCTTTCGATAATTACTTTACATGTTAAAAAAGGTCTCTCGTGAATTACGAAAAATTCGATGAATACTCATTATTTATGTAAATGTGACAATAAATCGTCGAATTCAATTCCTTTTGTCTACCTCTTCCTTCTTGCTTTCAGTCCTTGACTATTTGTATAGTATAGAATAGTTCTTCTTTTTAAAGTACAAGTAATCTTAAAGTACGACAATCAGAAATTTCGAAAGCATTTAATAGAGAGAAATAGAATTAGAAATAGAAAATGCAAAATGGCAAAATCGAAATTGTTGCAGATGTTCATGGACGGTGCTGGTTAATGCATTCTACCGCCCTCTATCATCGGCTTAGGCAGTATTCAACAACCAGCAATCTTGAAATTTCATAACAATATATCTACCACTTATTTAATATAAATTGATGACGAATTATATGAACAAAAGTTTGACAAATACAGTTGCAGCTTAATTAAGATTTTTTGTAATAAAACATATGAATGAGGTATTGTTTAGTTATAAAGTATTATACTATGTTTAAGCATCATTTACACAACGTATAGGGCTCACAAAATAAAATTAAAACATGGTAAAGTGTTGTTGTTGTTATATATTTATGTTTCGTGAATTCCTCCTTTAATGACCTCATTTACAATAATCACGATATTTGTGTCACATATAAATTCCCCGTATAATGGAAGAAAATTCGTCCAGCGTATTAATAGTTGTTCACATAAATTATTTAATATGAGAAATATTACTATGTAACCTGTTTTTTAAAAAATGGCATTAGAAAATCAGTATATTTACATATGTATTCCCGGTATGTTGAAAATTTCATGATAAACATTTAACATGACATTGGTTTTAGAGTTCAGCGAATTAAATAAGATCTCTTTTGTAGCATACATTCATAATGCAACATTAACATGTGAACTGTAAAATTTAGTGATAGAAATGTACCAACCAGGAATATTACTAGAAAAAATAATTACCGACAGGATGAAAAATATGCATACATTCTACCAAATAGAACATTTATCATTTAACAATATCCCTTTATAAAAGGTAATGTTATTCATGCAATTTATCAATTAATATATGAATTATAAATAGCAAATATTCCTTATGTTAAATTTGACAGGATAATTAAGTGCAGACAACTTGTCACGGAGTTATATGATTTCAGAAATGTGAATGAAGATACTTAACGTTATTTTGGCATGATCGTAATAACAATGTATTGATGCACTACTTATGATAATGTTGATGGCCATGTGGTTGAAACCGACATTTAGTATATAAAACTGATAAAAAGATTGTCAGAGGCTAAGTTACATTTATTATGTGTTTGCATTGTATGTGTCTATCGTTTGAATATTCTTAATGACATTTTTGTTAAATCATAAAATGACATTGATTTAGTTAAATACAAACATGCTTCTTTTGCAGTGAAATAACTTATTGAAAGCCCTTTCTTATGCTCTTCTTATAACATATCGTTGACATTTCTTAAAAAAAACTTTAGTATAAAAGTAGAACAAAATATATCACTTGTATATTTTTCAGTGCATTAAATTTACAAAATACAACTAGCGAAACTCGGTTTTCTAAGAAATTGGTGTCATATCGGTAACAGGAGTCTTCAAAATGCTCCTGAGGAAAATGTTTGACATGGCATCAGGGATAAAATATTTTGATTTTCTGTCAAGTTTTATAGCTTGGCTTTCGAACAGATGTCATATTTACATGATTTATGAGACATTTTCTAATACACTTGTGATGCAGGGAATTTCTTTCCATTAGACGGGAAATTGGCCTACAACACAATAATAGTTAATATGAAGAATGGGGTTATAGATATCTCAAGGAGAACAAAAAGCATTTCTTACTTAACTGATGTAAAAACAAGTGTTTGTATATAATTGGAAGAATAAAACTGAATAAATAAATAAATATATAAATAAATAAATACGTTCAACGACAGGTACCAAGTGTTGAATTTAATACAAAACGAGTAAAATTTCATTTTGATAAAGATATCATGATGTTATTATATTTGAGAGCCTTGTCACACATTCTAGTGAACTTAGTTTGCTGATTTAATTTAATGGTTTTAGTCATGCGCTCGTTATTCAAATCATATAGTAATTTCAGCTGGTAATCCTTTTAAACTTAACATGCCAATATATCATACTGATAACTTACAGCTTATGCATAATCGTTAAGACAATATGAAGTTTACAGGGATCGACATTTAAACACGTTTACTATGTATGTATTTTACGTCAACGGAAAAAAGGAGTCTCGTGTGTATTTATGTAAAACAAAGACAAAAAAGCCAAACCATCGGTAAAAATATTTTACGTAAAACCTTACATATACGCGGATAAACTTTGTCTACTTAATGTATGCATGTAAATAAAACAAATAAATGCCATAAAACTAATAAATGAATCCTGTCTGAAACTGGTATCTTCACAACATCTATAAACTAAATAATTTTATAAGTAAACATAATAAGTCTTTGTATAACACAACCTTTGATTATTTTTTTATCAAAATAGTATAGTATTATACCCATAAATACTAATACAAAACTTGTATTAATTATTTGAAGTAGAAAAAGATATTTTCTGTAAGACAACTAAGTTTTATTAACATACTTAAGCAGAAATGTATAGCTTCATGCAGGACAGTTTAGTAAGATATGTTACTATAATAATAATTACAGTCTCAAGTTACAATAAAAAAGTGACCAAAATCTCATAAAAAACGAAATCAAACACTAATACATACATTGTTTACAAGCTTTACTTGTTTTATTTGAAACTCAAATATTGCTCGTATGTCATTTTAAATATTGTAAAGCACGTGTTGTATAAGTTTTAATCCGACGGTACCTTTTTATATAATATAATAAATTATATACATTTGATGATCCTGAAACCAACCAGTACTAAGCAATGAATGTAAACATTCTTGAAAAAACGGCTTGCCCCTAGCAGGGTTTGAACCCACGCGGTCAGCAATCCTTAGAATACTTATCCGACGCGTTACACTCGAGTAAACATTCTTGATAAAAATGTCAAGTCATCATTTTGAAAAACATGTTTTTTTGCATGTCTTATGAAATTGTATCACATCATCGTAATTCACATGAATTGTATTTGCATTGATTGGCCAATTTAGTTATACTTCCCACAAGGATATGTATATAATTGTTTACAAAAGTGAATGTCCTTTGAAATTACACTCTTCAATCATGCTATGTCTCATTACCATAAATAATAAGTTTCACTGACCAAAATTCTCTAAGTAGCACCAGTGAGATTGGCAAAAAGAAGGGAAAATGTCATCCACCTCTCTATTGTTTGTAACTGTTACTTATCAAATCGTAGAACACCCATTTTATAGTGATACATGGAGAAATAGTTCTATAAGAACAAGACAGAATGTTTAGATGATCTGGCAATCTTCTCAATTTCTGTAGTTAGGGTATTTAAACTGCAGGCCTTGCCATAAACGAAGATCGAAAAACAATGAATCTTCGGTAAATTATTTTTCAATTAGTTTACTTTTATTTCTGTTTTGATGTATTCATGATTTGACAAGTTTATAGATATGCGATAGCTAAAAAGTTACATATTTATTCCCTGTTTGTCAACATCATGGTTATGACAGAAATTTCATATAAATAAATATATATTAAATATTTTTCCTCTAATACTGACTCCTTTCTAATCTACTTAACTTGTATGTTGATAAAGTTATATAGTTTTTAGGACAAGATGATAATCATTAAATAATATTGCAACGTCATTGTGACCATTTATTTATTGTTTTTTTTTATTCAGCACATTGCAATCATTACAATGCCTTTATACTGATGAATTATTGATTGGATAACAGTTACATTTATTAAGTATATTTGATTTACTAAAAATATTCTATATTTGTTATGAATCGTGATCAATATGAATTTTCTGTATAGTTGTCCATATCTTAGTCTATGAAAGATTATTCATTACTAAATGTTCTGTCATTTCTTGAACAGGAGCGCTTCTTTAAGTCAAATTTGCTTAAGAAAGCACTTGAAATAGATAAATCGCAACAGAAGTTAAAGATGCATTATCATACTCAAAGTTGAATTGAAAGAAGATATTTTTGCATGATTTTTAGACTGGTTTGAAAGAAAAGAGTTTCAAACTTACGAATTGGAAGCGGCTTGTTTGAATCCCAGCTTCAACAAGATCTTTTCTGATATCTTACAAACAGAAAATATACGTACCATTATAAATGTATGTTCAGAAAGTCTTCTTTTACGACAAAAAATATTGCCATGTTTGATATGTTAGATCTTTTAAGGTTGAAAACAATCATACATTTTTAGCATTGTAGCAAATTAACCCAAGGACTCAGAATTTTTTTTTAGAACTTAGAAGATAGAATTTTTTACATAACATGGCTTATGCAATTAATTAATCGTTCCTGTTTCTTGATTGATTTGATGATTTATTAAATAATTCAAGAAGTACCAACATGTGAAGACTTAATAGTGAAAGAATGCGCATCTTATAAAGTAACGTAAGACAGTTTCTGGTGTACAAATTGCAACCATATGACCGTTGAATATCACTATTTGATCCTTATACACATTATAATAACACATGCAACTTTTAATTATTTTATAGGAAAATCTGTAAGCGTGATTACATTGAATTTATGTGTAAAAGATTAATATTTCCGAAAAATAGATTAAAAGCAATTTCGATTTTTTTGTATTGTTATAATGAAATTAGACTTTTATAGCCTTATTTAACGCATTTTCCGAAGAATACACCTTTAATAAATTAATACAATTAATGCTTTTTATAGTATCTTGTGTCTTTGAAATAAACAACAAAAGTATGTTGTCAATGGTCTAGATTATAGAGAAACACGGCAATGATACTTGACCGACTTAGATTTTTTTGTCATACACAAGACATTATTCTTCAATGATGTTAGGGAGAGACATTTTGAATTGGCAAGAGGGATAAAATATTTCGATTTGCTGTCAGTTTTTATATCTAGAATTTCTTACTGTTGTCATATTTCGTGATTTATTGGATGTCTTCTAACACACCGGCGACTTTGGTGAAGTCAATAAATTGTACAAGAGACGAGTGCATAAGACGTTGATTATCAGCATGAAGAATGATATTATATAATAATTATCTTATTAATGTCTGTATTTAATCGTTTGAAGGCAATACCATGGAAACTAAATACACATGTTTCACTAAAAATCTTTTTAGCGTTATCAGTATATGTGTATTAAGATCAACTCTGTATTTTTGCACCATTAAATAATCTTTTTATATTCATATATATCTAAAAAATGACAATATTTATTTATATTGCATATTCAAAAGTAATTCGGATGACTATGAACAATGTTTTAACAATCCGTTCCTAGCTAGCTCAGTAGTAGTTTCAAATTTAAATAAATATAAATTACCTTGAATACTCTGTTCTCCCAGGAAAATATATTTAAGCATATAGTTTTACTTAAAATGTATATACTTAATCAGATATTATCGAGTATCACTATATTTTAGAGGAAAATGGTTATTTAACTCATTGTTACATAGCATATTTTAGTCAGATTAACTAACATGACATCATTGATAAATGGCTGCTCTTGTGATTGTGAAGATCGCCCCGTACTTTACATAGTACTACATAAGATTTATTTCATTTGTATATTTACTCTCTTTCAACAACACAATATCAATATTTATTGAAGAAAGATTATATTCCCATATAATTGAACATAACTTCGATCTGCTCTTCTATTTCGTTTATCCAAGAGAATAGTTATCATTTAGGCTTTGGTTCCGGCAATGACACCAAGAAGGGAAAGTGGACAAAAATAAAATGAGTTTTCGAATTGTTGTCATATCTGAATGAATGATGGGACTTTGTCTAATGCATATTGTGTAAAAATCGAAAATACAAAATGTAAATGCGTGACAAAATGGAAAAGTACTGTTATTTTGATATTTCTGTGTTTTTGTTATAATTTTTGAACTTTGTAAGAGAACAACATATGGTTAATTCCGTTTAATTATTTTCAAATTGGCTTTAAAACGTTTAAACTTTTTATATAATAATTTCTTTCAATTAACTTATTTTAATAATAAAAAAATCCATAAAATGAAGAAGGAAATCTTTGATTTATTCGTTAATGTTGCAATGAGAAGAATGTTTCATAGCACACTCTTATAATCAGGATGTTGCCTGCGTTAAACCCTCTTTTATCTTTACATAGTTTTCTGTAAAATTTAGAAAAAAAGAAAGATACTGCTGCATTCAATGTCTACACATATAACCTGAAGTGTTTCATTTATATTTTAAAAAAATGTATTAATTTGTATTGTATATTATTATTTGAGTAAATTTTGATAATGACTTCATTTATATTCTAAACATTGAATACTCTGCATGCACGTTTCAATTAAATTTTCAAAAATCATATCTGTGTCCCTCATTTATCAACTAGAACAATTGTAAAATTCACATTAGTATTGTATTTATTTGAATCATATTGTAATTATAAATCAATTTCTATGCGGTAATGAACACTGAATACATTGACATATTTTTAACATATCGGTTGTTTTATTTCTAGTGAACACGTTATATCTGCTGTTACGGAAGAGTAATATAGTTGTTTATTTGGGACAAACAAACATTCAGACAAAACAGCGATAACCAAAACACAAACAAACAATATTCCATGACTCATTCATTCACTAAGACAGTGTGTTTATGTGACAGGAAGTGTATAATATCATAAAAAGTAGGCATATTGATTTTATATAATTTGGAACAATGCTTTGGTCAATGAACATTTGTTTAAAAAACCTATTTCGTGAATGACATGGATTAAGCCTGTCTTAGTTGAGTTTAATATACACGATTCATATGTTATTTTATAGTGTAAGATCCTAAAAGCTTAAGGCCACTGTGTCCCTTAAATATGGTCCTGAAACCAACGAACGTAAAGTTTCTTACTTAAGAAAGAAATGGCTTCGCCCGATAGGGTTTTAACATTCTTAGAATACTACTTGTTCTACACGTCAACAACTCACCAATGTCACTATCTTTGTTATTTGGAAAACGTTACTTTGTTTCCATTGTAGGTTTTATAATATAAATCTCATTCATTCTTTAACCAATATGTCTCATTGGATAGCATCCAATTGCACCATGCCAATGCAGTTAAAGTATTGCATTGCATTACATTAGACGGATGCATCTCCGTTCACAACATTTTCTATTTAATTGTTGATCTGCCGTCAAGAATGTCTTCATGTGATATGTAATTTGTTACTGTGTATGAACCAATTTGTCAAAAATGATAATATTCTCGTTGGAAATGTCAAGTTTAGTATCAAATAATCCGTCAAAGAAATTTATTATTTTACTGGATTTGTTTTCTTTACTACTTAACCAATTGCTTACAAAAGCAATGAACCATATATTCGTGTCATAATTGTTAGAATTGCCATTTGTATTACCAGTCACAATGCTTCTGACAAAATTATTGATAATAAGGAAACGATAGGCGCTTCCAAATAATACTTTGTTACACAGTTGCTCGGTCCACAATCAGTCATTTCATTTTGGTTCAATCCTTTCATGCCATATCTTATTTGAGTTATGGTAATCTGTGTAAAAGGCCATCAGTGATGGGAACATTTTATCCAAACCCATGATGTCATGATGGTAGTAACCGATAATTACTGAATGAATCAATATTTACCATTGAGCAAAATAAATGGATTCAACCATTTTAATTTTATTAACAGCAATAAGTACTACTTTATTGGTTGTTAAGCGTAGGCCCTTCGGTTGAAACGTGGATGTGAATCGATTAATCGTAAAATATTTTTAAACATGTTTAAAATCTTATATTTTTGATACAACTCAGAAAGAAAGTTATAAAATATATTTAACAACATAAAACAAAAAGAAAACTTTGCTTTATTGGCATTATGCGACGTGTAAGCATTCCTTAAATTTTTCGTGCATATATCGTGTAATGATGCACTTGACAGCCTTCTCTGTTTCAAAGGTAAAGAGCGTTAGAAAGTGCAATAAAGCAGAATTTTGCACTTCCTACTTTTCCCAATTCCTTAGGTCAAAAAGGTCAATATAGTTATTAAGTAAAATTTCTAGCAACAGTGTTTCAAGTGATACACCATTTGTTACGTCTACTAAAGAAAATCTTAAAAAATCAAAATATAAATATTATTTAGAGATTTATGTCGGTGTTAAACGAAGGACATGTCAAACGTAATATATATCTATATCTTCAAAACTAGCTAGTCACCAACCTTATGAATTTTCATTATAACATAAATGTATTTGTATGAAATTGCCAACACTGTTCCTTAAATTAGTTCAACTGTTGGTTTTACGAAGTTATACAGTTAAAGTAGTTTGCTATGAACTCTCCTTTACTGCCCAACCAACTAAAGGCGGATAATTTTATTCTGTTGTTGGTGTTTTATGATATTTGTGAATTCCCGATGCTTATTTTAAGATAATACAATACATATATATGAATACAGAATAAATATAAATACTGTAACAGTGAGCATAATCAATTGCAAAAAAAGTGTAAAAATGTAAGGTAAATGATAATATAAAAAAAGGAAATAAAGGGAGAGAGAAAAAACCTATAGTAAGCAAATAAACAAAAAGCAACAGCAACTCCATCCTAGAAGACGTCATTTCCGGGCGTGAAGATTATTTAGCTTAATTATCATGAAACTACTTTTTTTACATTTTGAGTTAGAAATAAAGATAAAAGTAATCCCAAAGGAACGTCCAAAGTGGCAAAATAATGAAATGTTGCTCGCACTCAATACACAAAGCATAAAGAACCCTTATTCATCTTTTTACTTAATCAATCTTTAGTTCGCTTTTTAACATATTTTGATACATATTTCAAACTTATTATTAAGATGTTTATGATCTTGATCCGAGAATTTAAGCGGTTCAAAATAGTTTATGCATGGCAAAGATACCACGAGGTGGCGATTCTTACTCTGTTTTGCTGATTCCGTAAAAGTCTTTAAGTATATTTAAAGCTGCAATATTTACGTGTAATGTTGTACAATTATCAACCAGTAGGCCATTAAATAATTATGAGTGATATTTTCTGGCAAATGACATATTGACCTCGATAGCCAAGGTCAATATGATTTTCTGCCGATGAATATTAAAATGATATTCTCTTTCGTTTGAGTGAAATATGGGATATACATGTATTTTCACTCAACATGTTAAAATGTCATATATTTTGACGAGCCGGGACGGCAAGTTAAATAATGTGGTATTTTATCATGTTGAATGAAAATGTATGCCACATTTCACGAAAAACGAAAAAAAAAACCTTTTTATTTAATTTCATTATCAAAGAAAAATGGTTACGAACCACCTTGCTTGCTACGCAACTGCAATTGTTCAGGGCACGAGATATTTAGCGCTACATTGTTACGTCACGAAAATAACTCTTTAAACGTCTTTACAGTGCTAATGACTGAATTAAAGATATTGGTGTTCGGATTTATGTCCTTAGTTAGACCGTTTGCCATTATTCTAGATATTTTTCAAAACAAAATTCAACAAAAAGTTGTTTTGTATTTATTAGATTTTTCATACTGAATGACGAAAGAAGTTCTTTAAAATAACTATAAGTTTTGATTCCGCCCACTTTCACATTTATATTACATATCTATTTTTAAAAATATGAAATATATTTCACTGATATAGCACCATATTCTATGGGTAAAATAAAGTAAAGCATCATTTTAAATGGCTCACCGGTCAATAATTGTTTTTTTTTTATATGAATAGGCTAAGAAAGCGAGAAAAAAAGACGCATCGTTAACAAGATGACACCAGGCGTTCAACGTTTACGCGAACGCGGCACAAACATAAGTAGTTTATAAAAAAAATATATATATATATATACACATCATAGCTGTGCAGCTTTACTATTATAGTAAGTAACAATATTTCTATCGAGAAATTAACATAAAGAACAAAAGCACTAGCTACGATTTATGGTCATTGAATATGAGTCTCAATCTTTTTTTTAAATTGACAAAATCTCATGCAGTCAGTGAATATGATACTTCATCCAGTGAATATGATTTGATAAATAGTTGTGTTGAATTGTGTTTATACCAATGAAATTGCAGCTATATATAGATCATGTAATAAAATTGTTTTAAGTAATAGTGATCACTAGTAACGGTATTAAAACAACATTTTTATTTACTCTTCTTTATGTTGTCTACTCTTCAACTAAAGTTTTAGTTTAATATACTATGCGCTAGTTGAAATGGTTAAGATTTGAGATATCCTGAGGTTATTACCTATCAGCCTGTTTAAGACACAGGTGGCAGTATGAGTGTATGGACACCCACCCCTATCTGCCCCTGGACCCCTACTACAACCCTGAAAAAATAATTCAACACTCTAAGGCTTACTTTAAGGTACCAAATACAAAACCACCGATGAAATTATATAAAAAAAATTTTCCACTATCAAAATTATAGTTATAGAAAGGTGAAAAGCCTACTATATGTTCATTTGCCAAACAATGTGGGACACGGGAAATCGTCGTTTCGGTATCTGAGGCGCATTCCGGCAGGATTTCGCTGCATTATTCATTAACATTAATAAAAAGAACTAGAATTCCACAGGTTATCTAATTCAAGTCTTTTTCAGGGTTGTAGTAGGGGTCCAGGGGCAGATAGGGGTGGGTGTCCAATCACTGATACTGCCACCTGTGGTTTAAGAATTAACATCTGTTCTATCTCATGCATATTTTAAATGTAGAAACCTACATTGTATCTAGGAGACGCGGAACCATCAATAAACAGGATGAATTTAACCAAACCTGCAACATTTCTATTTTAGCGATTTTGTCATTCTTTTGGGATTCCGTTTTACTTTATATTACTGCTCACATCACCTGTTTGGAAGTCTTTGTTGCATTCTTTATCTGAAACACGGAGATTTATAATTTAAAAATGTTTATAATGATAACAATCGTTTCACTAAATGATACCACAGGGAAACAAATGTACAGGAAAGTCAACACTCTCTTGATTATTTCTTCATAATCAATATTAAGGGAATAAAAACAAACAAAAACGTTTATTTTAAACTGATCAATATCTTATTAAATGTTTCGCACTAATGTCAACGAACTAAAATATTCTCAAATGACAAACTCACAGCCTTCTAAATCATTATAATTCACATTCATTTTAAATAGTGTATTATGTCTAGCAATTGAACAGTCAACAGTATAGAACATGGGAACATTGATGAACATTGCAGAGTGATGTTCACAGAACACAACCCTTGAAAAAAGGGAAAAGAGAAGGCACAAAGGCAAATTTAGAGGGTTTATCAATATATGATAGACGAACAAGATGACAAGGTAAACGTTATAAGACTTAACATACGTTCATTAACATAATCAAATCGAGCCTGCAGTGTTTTAAATTTTGCCGTATTGGGCTTTCTTTAAGGAGTAAATCGGAGTGGGAATAAAGACATGGTCGAGCAAGTGTGAAGGGAGTTCTTAAAGATAAAGTCAATTTAGAAATTGCAGTATAAGACGAATTGTTTGTTTGTATGTTTGTTTTACGGCGCACCAACCCAGTTTATGTCATATGGCGCCGAAACAGGAAAGAGTTTGGCTTACCTCGGGTGTTACGACGCCTCTTACAACCATGCAGAGATAAACGGTGGTTCTTATGCCTCAACCATTAAAGGCAAACTCCACGCCGCAAGGATCATCCCAAAGATTATGTGACATGCTAACGTGTATTAAGGTCTCAAAATTACAGATGTATGGTGCTTGTTCAGTTTAGTTTGTTCCTGAATAATGACAATGTTTAAATTATTACCATCCTTCATACAGGTATAGTTCCTCATCTGTTCAAATTGTGTAACATGTGTTTTTAATGTAGTTTTCAAAAGATTCTTCTAAGCGGTCAAAGTCATATAATGTTTTATCTTGATGATATCTGGCCTCTTTTAATGACACAAACATCTCTATTAGAAACATTATTTTTATGTTATCATACTTAAATGTTATCAAGTAATCATTTAATAACATACCAATCAATAGATACCGTAAAAAGGTGATAAAATTGTTATTGTTATGCATAGATGATGATCATATTGTCACACTGATACTGATAACGAATTGATGAAGTTTTTATATCAGTAATTTTATGGATTATTACTATCAATATTTAATGATGGTCTCAAAGCTGCAAGTATTTGATCGAGTTATGGCAAAATGTCATGGTAACGACATGACATGTAACCGACATGTCCTTTATCCTCCTTTTATTCATATGACTTGATTTATATTTATATATATTTTGCAAAATTATTCAATAACATGAAATGTTCATTTTGTCCACCAAGAATATTAGGTGAAAAATGTTGTTTGAATGTATAGATTCCTTTATATGATGTTACACTCAAACTTAAAATTATTCATGCCCGCGTATATGATAAGAATCAGGTGCAGTTTCATAATTTCACCGAAATATATATCAATGAATGATAGGATTCAAGAGGTCTTAAATGTGCAAAAAATTATTTAACAATAATTAAATAATTATAGTATTTAGGTATGAAAACAAAACAAAATGCTTCTCGTTCTTATTTATTTGATGAGGATAAAAGGTATGTGCATGATTTAAACTTTTATGTTAATGTTGACTTCATCTTAATGTTTTTTAAACTTCCGATATAATGATATAAAGAGAGTCGACTTAATCAGCTGTTTTTATTTTCGTACGTTTGAATGTACACATTAAAATTCTTCTCCCTTTACAATTGCACTGTTAGAAGCTATTGTACTAAATTACTCCTGGTGTACACTATTTTTGCATAATGAAGATGTCCTATCCTTTAGAATAACTCTTTAGAAACTAAAATATAGTTTTTGCTTTGACAATAAAAGTAAGCATGTGTAAGGGCATTGAGATAAACGACAATAGATTTGTCGTAACAACTTGTACATAATTCCAGGTTCACAGGAACAATTTAATTATACATAATGTAAACACTATTTATACGCCGTTTGATGTTTAAGTTATAAAATGCTCTTTTGCTATAAAATAAAATTCTAAAAGTATAACAACTAATTTGAAATATACAGCTTAGTCAGTTTAATTTCAAACGATAAATGAGAAATGTTTTTTTAGTACAAACACTTTTATCCAATTGTGACACATCATGCGCTTTGAACTGCGTAATTGGCAAATAATACCTGCATGACAATCAAAAGGTTATTTAATCACGTTACAAAATAATAATAAAAGTGTACCAAATTTATTAAGGTCACCGGTTATGTATAGTTAAGGAGCAGCTGCATACGAAAGCATACTCCTCGTAGTTTATCTATTCAGCTTATTGTTTAAGGAATACATTATTTTTTTAGTGCTTTGTAGCTTTTATTATGCGTTATAGCATTTAAACTTAAAAGTAAAAAAATATGATTTTACTGAAACAATAATCACGTTTCAGAGTTTGTACGTTAGTATGATTATCGAGTAGAAAAAAATTAAAATAATTGCATAATTTAGCATTAGCTGATTAAAAGTAATGTTTATGCTACGAGAAAAAAGGACGTATCTGAAAATCATATTTTTAAAGGAATAAGAATGGATGGATTGATGTCTGTCTAATATAAATATTCATCATTTAAAAAGAGGAACCATGACAGTTTCCCTATTGACATCAACCCTATAAGAGAGAAATTCGTGTTTAAAGACACTATTTTTTACTTGAGAAATAAGTTCATGGGCGCCGCCATTTTGGCGTTCTGTCATTCTCGCGAGACAGACGAGACCGAGATTGTGACGTGTTATACCCACTTCCGGTATAGGTGTACACGCTGGTACAACTGAAATATATCTTGATGAAGAACTTATTAATTTAATTGCGTACATTATATATTATTTATGAAAACATCATATGGAACTGAATTTCTTTAATTATTTTTTTTTCCACGTTATCTACTTACCAAATTCCTTTCCCCGACAGATACGCATTTCTTCTACCGTAAATTTAATCCAATAAAACAAAAAATCATAAATCTACTTAATATTTAAAATGATTATTGGGAACTGAAAAAAATGTGTTGCTATTTTATGACGTGCTGTAATTTACTACAGTACAATTTGACAGGTGTGGAACCGAATTCCCCCTAAGGTCATTCAGTTCACTGATGAAGCGTAAAAAAATAGATGTCTATTTCGTCATTAGAATATTTGACAAGGGTGATTAACCAATCAGGGCAACATTGTGCATGATCAAAAGGTCTGTCGGCACAGAGGCATACAAGGAGCAATAAAAATCGTCAGTACACAGTGTGACAGGAACATTTGGTGCAAATTAGGAACAATTAAAATGGACAATGCGCAGTATTAGACATAAGTAGTAAGAACCAGCAACTGTGTGAATAAATTATGCAAATTAGATTTTTGAGCAGCCAATAAAAATGATTTGCCTGCAGTTAATATTAGGCTACGATTACGATGCGCATCATACGTTGACAGACATGTTAACAATTTACTTTTCAAAACAGTTGCTTATATTTTTGAAATGTGTACATCAATTATAAGTTATTAACATATGTTCACACCTTTAAATTTGAAAGTCAGAATCAAACTGCAAAAAATTAATTATATGTACTATTAAGAACACGTTTTATTAGGGTTTTTATAATGGAAGTGGCTAGCGTGCGGGCCCGTACGGCTAGCCAAACGTTTTAGCCGTACGTGAGTCACGTACGACTAACAAGGACACGCTGTATTGGCTAGCCGTACGGCACTTTTCAAAATTTTATGGAAGTCGAAAATGCATATGTTATTTTATGACTTTAAGCGAGGATTTTAACCAAGAAACAGCATTAATTGTCTTTGGATGTTAACTTTTTAGAGATTAATCGCCTTGATCGCTATATATATCGATCTTTGTCATCGCAAGATGTCGAGAAAAAATAGTCTTTGCTTGCATTTACACCAATTGAAATAGTTAACAAATTTTTGATAATAATCCTTTTTTGTTTCATTAAGTTTAATTTTCGACACCTTTTATATGAAAAAAAACAAACAAACAAACAAACAACAAACACTGAAAATGATTGTTGTTAGGCTCTTGATAATTGCGACAATTACCGACGGTACTGTATCAAGGAAAGTTTGCATTTTCCGTGAAAGGCATTCTAAAATTCTATTGTCAGTCCCTGGATAGGTTTTAATTAAGGCTAATTAATTGATTGACTGTGCTTTTATGTTCGATATTTATCTACTGTTTTGAAAATTATATAATTATTTTTGCATTTCACCGTTTTTTTCCATTCAATGTTCTTTTTATTTATTTATTCCACTCCGATCATTTTTTATTCGATCCATGTGCTTAAAATTAACAAAAATGATTTAATTATTCATACAAATTAAACAACAAATGATAAGCATGAAAATCAACAATTTTATAACGTTCGACTTCCATATAATTTTGAAAATTGCCGTACGGCTAGACAATACAGTGCGTCCTGGCTAGTCGTTCGTGACTCACGTACGGCTAGAACTTTTGGCTAGCCGTACGTTTCTTTATTTTTTATTATTATTTTTTTTTTTTGATATTGTTACCTTTTTTGAACCATAAAAAATCTCCTCTACACCTCCTGTGAAAATTAAATTGTCTGATCAATACTTTATTATATTAATATTTCCTTACGATTCAACTAGATTTATCATGAATCTAAAAGATGTGGGGAAATGACATCACGCGCACCTGTTTTTATACGGCCAATACACAAACATGGCCGCGCTTACCGATTTGTAGAAATCGGTGATTTAGCGATTTAAATTTTGTTATCATTCGTTTAATATTATTATTTGGCGGCAGAAAATTTGCAGACTTATTATTTATAGTATTCTTTTTCTGAAATCAAGTTTTTATTTTAACCTTGTCTTTCCCTTTAAGAATAGTGATTAAATATTGTGGTTCCTTGTTCACATTTTACCCTCAAACTGATATTTCATAAATCGTTCTTAATCAAGATGTGTAGCCAAATCGTTTAGCATGGATTAAAATTGATGTTTCTTAGTCATGTTTCTAAATTAAAAATCAGAAAATTTGTGACAGAATAAAAGTTTGGTTAGAACACAGATACACGTAAGATTTATAATACTGCGCGTTTGTAACGTCGCTTATCATATGCGGCTCGGGTTATTTTTTACAAACAACCGTTTATATCGGGCCATATAACCTGTCAAAAATCTTTATAACTAATAGTGTAACCGTAACAGTAAACATTATAGTAAGCTACTTTTTTCAAGATATCTGCAGATTGATGTATGTAAATAATGTAATAAGAATTAAATACCGTCTATTGAAAGACATCAACTGCGTTAGCTATATGCATTGCATATACACATGTATATCAGCATTATATTTACATAATATTCACAGTAACCACAATATCAAATAAAGTAATTATTTTTCTTTTTATTTCTCTTTTGGGTTGCAAAATAGCCTGTTCTGAGGGCACTGCTTTCAAAATTCTTAAAACGAATGAAGAGAAAATGTAAATTTTATAACCTTATAATCTTATACTATATTATGAGTATACTCCTTTAGATGTTCTTGAACGTGCTTTTGAATATTTATTCTGACATACGCTGGAGTAAATTAAATTTAAAAGTACCACTTAAAATTGTCATTATTTCCGTGATATCATAAAAAATAACTTCATCAAACTTATTGTTCTGCGATGAGCGGCTTTCTAATCATTACTTGATACGAGAAATACATTTCAGAACAATAAACCTTACGCTAATCGTCCATGATTGTACAATTCTAAAGACAAGTAACATCAGAACAGTAATAGAAAAATATATTCTTTAAAATTTAGTCGGATGAACATCCGATTCTTTACGTTATGCACATTTTTCGAATTCATTGTCAAGTTGAGATAAATTTGATAAGCATTTTTATTATTTGAGTTTTGTCGGTAATTGGCAAATAATTGATAAATTAGAAATGTTTAGGATAAAACCTATAACTGCCTAACATATTAAAAGACTTTCAAACTTTTCTTATCAACTGATACATTCTGAAGAATATTTATAGAAATTTCAGTTCGGCACATATAGGGTTGTTAAATATTAATTTAATCAAATTTGAAATGTAAACTTATTTTGACAGTAACTTGTTCTTCAACAATTAAACTTGAACGAATAGCTTATAAAAAAGAAAAGTAGACAACATATTTGCATTTATCGACACTTCGCTGTTTCGCAAACGTTCAAAATGGGCGGGCTTGCTCATGCTGTTATAATATAGATAAATATAAATAAATATTAAGATATTGTTATCAAAATTGATTGTTTCAAGGAAAAGAGACAGACAAAGTAGATAACTAATTTGAAATGTAACATTACACACATGTTGTATCTATCTAAATACGTTATTGGTACACATAGCGTGTAACCTCTAGCCCTTATCACTGATATGATACACACTTTCTATTTTACCTTTTATTTTACTTTCTTGCACATGAGGAATATGAAGCTTAAAATTTTTTTTGTTTGACTTTTCTTTTTTTTTTGCAAATAAAAAATGATCGTTTTATCAATACAAACGTATTGGTTTCATGATGAGTATTTAAAAACTGTAAGTAAATAAACTATTAACTATTTATTTGAAAAGGTCAAACACTTTCTTCTTAAGTTCAAGGGGTTATCATAAATTAGTCCATTTCTTTTTTAAGAATGAATATAAAGTCGAACTAAAGCAAACCTTTTACCTTACTGATATTAATTTGATAATATTCCGGTTAGCTGAATTAGGATCTGTTTCCAATATGGTATTCAGCATTTGAATATGAAGACGCTATTCAGCTACAAAAAAGATCAGTAGTCTTACACACGTGTCCGTTCATGGCTACATAAAAAAGTTCGGTGTTCCGTTTATGGCTGAAATAATGCAAGACGGGACATCTGATGTCTTCCTTCACAAGGAAATGTATAACTTTAACAGTTCCGCCGTCTAAAGAAACGAATCAGCCAGAAAATAAGACAAAACTGTTTTTATATTTTATATGTATTCATTTATGTTAATGCTTTTTTTAACAGGTTCAAAGTATAAACACTCAGACGACGCCAAATTCATGACATTTTCATATTCATTTTATGCACACACGTGCATTAAATATTCATAGGAAATGTTAATAAATATGATGATAAAAAACATCAATACATAATCAGCATCAAAACAATATAATCTAGCATTTAAAATAATGACCATTCTATCACTGATTTTATTGGATCAGTTGCTGGTTTTGATACGCAATGATTATTTGATAATTAAATACCTGTTTGTTATATTGCTGGGTGTCATCGAAGAAGGCCAGTGATAAAACCAAGAACAAGAAAAAGGTACATATCGAACCACCTTATCAATTGCAATACAGGACACATTAATTTTCTAAATAGAATATTAAACGATTTTAAAATTATTTTAGGAATTATTCATAGGCTGTACTTAGTGTACTCGTATTATATATGTTACAGTGGGTTACCAATACTGGTAACGGTATTACCGTTAACACAGTCATCATTCTTAGAACCCATATAATTCATTATTTCATTTGTTTTTTTGCATTAGCTATGTTGTTATCGTCGTACATTCATTAAGTGTTATACTATTAAGATAGCTAAACATAATTGTCAATGAATGTATTATTCTTAATATTATAAATGTGTTTCAAAGAGAGTATCCACGTTATAAAAAAATCATTCAATCTGCACCATTGAATTTTGAATATTTTTAATGGTTGCTTGTATATTATTACTCATCAGCTACATTTATTTAGATTAATTATTACTGTTTGTTTGATATTTTGTATATAGATTTAACTAAATAAGCTTATTGTAGTCTTCAATAACGATTCGAACAAAGCTCTGAAATAGTTTTGATCACATAGTAATGCAGATGAATGTGATAATCAAATAAAGCCACAGGTGTTAGACTGTTCGCACATTATTGTAACCATCATCGTTTCCCGGATCTTTATATATTCCTTGACAGTACTCCTGCTTGATACATAACTACTGAGTTTCATGTTGGTTAGGTTTTACTTCACGCCAACAATTTAATGGTTTTATGACGACTTCTCAACTATACTATTGGATGAAGAACCACCAGCGTTCGCATGCTAGCTTGATATTTTCATCACGTAATAGAAGCCAAAGTCAACGGCGGGATTCAAACCAACAGCTGCGAGGAGCCCCTTATTAATTAACTATTGGTCGCACAGACGCAAACATACTGTACATCAGCATAGTTTTACCAGATTTCAATTTGTTTAGTCTTTAGCGATAGAAGAACACTTTAACGACATTAGATAGTACATTAGCTCATTAGATAAATAAAGAGGTGAAATGATCAACCTAGGAAAAACAGGGATTTTGTTTATGAAGAAAAAAATGTTCATTCAAGTTTAGGATCAATCATTATTTATACCATTAATATAATAAATGTTGATTATAATTTTATAATATTAACCCACTTTTCAATATAATCACATTTAGGTTTAAAGCTGAGTTAGCTGTATAGAATGGTGTCATTTTGTCATAGTTGAAGAAACTTAAGTTTATTGAAATTCGTGGGAAACATTCAAACAACAAGCGTAATGATTTTAAAGCTCATAAGATGTGATAGTTTGTTTCCCTATTTAATTAAAGGAAGTAATTGAAACTTGAAAGTGACTTTCAGTTTCTTTAACTTGTAAAAAAAGGATTCCTAATGATGACTGTAACAGAGGTAAAAAATCGGTAACGATCTCAAGGGGATTAAAACAAGTACAAAGCAAGTTAAGCCAGTTTTTTTTTCTATGTAATAAAATATTTTATCAGTCATGAAATCTTTTGTCTGTTCATTATACCTTGAATGTTAACAAGGTGAATAGTAAAACCCTATTACTTCACTTTATTAATAGGTTTTTTGCATTAAACAGATTTAGTAAAAACTAAAAGATTTCTCTCTTGGTAATTTAATATTATATTTATTCAAATATGATAAAACAACATAAAGTTGGTGACTGGCTGCTATTTTGTTGATATCAATTTATCACGTTTGACCTTATCGTTGTTGAATACAAAGATGAATTTTTCTGTACTTTGATCACTTGCCCCAATCTAGTCTTCTTATTTGATTGAAGTTTTTCTTTTTGATTCGATACAAAGTTTCTTTATTTTGAGTTATGTCGATAAGAAATCGTATTATATAACTGTTTTCAATACTTCTGAAATAAATAATTTGGATAACAGCCGGGGTAAACAGGATTATATACTAGAAGATAGAAATACGAGCATTAGTAAGCCAATATGACGTCAAATGATACATCGCAGGATATTGACATTGAAAACTAGATCATTTAATACCAGAATGTTATGCATCGGATGCACTTAATTTATTTTGTTAAAACAAAAACACATTTTCATATTACTTTTTAGTCGGTGCCTGAAAACTAAAAGTGAAATATTTTTACAGTGGCTATTTTATCCATTGTATGTATAGGTTTATAAAAAATAGATATTATAACTTTAAATCATCATCATGAAGAACATAACTTTCCAACTGAAGATTATAAAATATGAGGAAACTTAAAAGCGTTTCTATAAAATGCAGATATACATATTAAGATTTTCTTTTTTATATAAATAATGACTTTTTGTTCTCTAGGAGCTAACTAAATCATGAAATATTGCAACACATCGTAGAGATGAGGTTTGGATCTTGAAACTGTTAAATATTTGCATTCATGTAATTTTTATCATAATGAATGCCATTCAGATGCTAAACTTACTTCTTATAATAGTTATAAATCAGTGTTTGTGTATGAAAATTACATTGATATTGTTCACATCAAGAAATTTAGAAATGCTTTAGTAAGTCTTCGGTCATCATCGCACCCTTTGATGATTGAAAAAGGGAGACACATAGGTATTGATAGGAATCAAAGATTTTGTTTCGTTTGTAAAGACCAGATTGGAAAAGAATTTCATTTTTTTTAGTTTGTCCAACTTATAGTCATCTATTAGTAAGAGAAATTTATATTAATGCAAATATTATGATTATCAAACTTTAAACAGATTTGTTATATCAATATCATCCATTAAAGAACAGACAATAACATGTTCAGCTATAGTTACCTATTATGCTCTAAAGCTGAGGTCATCATTATTGTAGTATTAACATGTTGATTATGTTTATATGTCAATTAATTTAAGCAACAATCTAGTATTATCTAGATTTAATACTTGAACTTGGTAATCTCCCTTATTTAAGTGCATTTTTAAATAATGTAACCTTGTTCCTTTTGTTTCTTGTTTTTCGTTTCTTTAAAGTTACATTTAATGAATTTCATATAAAACATAAATAGCGATATTTCATTAATAAATTGAGTTTCATATCGACTCCAGAACTTTTTTGGTGTACAGAAAACCAAAATAAGTTTTATAAGCATAAAAAATGAACAACCTCATTGTGGCGAAATCGGAAGTACAATATCTGTTTGCATGAGAAACTCCGCCTTCAGATCATCCGTACACCAATACTAAATCAACAAATATGACTATAAGTAGCAGTCCTAATTTAACAGTATATTCCCGCATTGTAACGGATGTTTTCATGCAAATTTAATCTTTTTTTATGAGATGATTACTTTTTACTGAACCCAAGGCCTAGTGTACCGTGAAGTTAAACGGTTAAAATGTGTTTGCACAAGAAAATCTCATATTTGTTGTATTCCTGATAGCAACTATAACACTGTGACGTAGCGCATACACCAGCTGATAATAATCTTTATTTGCATGTTAAAATTCGTATACGAACTTTAGTGTTACTTTGGGGTTTTCCGTTTAAAATCCTTATTTATGAACATTATTTGATGAGATTTACAACAATACTGTTAAAAAGGTTAATGAATCTGCAGAATGCTTGGTTTTTAGGCCGACAGAAAAATATGTTTACATATTTATTTAATGTAGCTTTAAGATGCAGGAACAGGAAAAAAAAAATATTCACTCTTTATAATTTTGTATTTATTAAACTACTAACATACTTGTTTATATTTGTAAAAATGTTGAATACTGTCGATTTTCACTGTATTTGTGAGTATGTGTTATGTTTTGTGTTTATTGTGATGTATGGACTGGTGGCCTGAATCATCTTATTAAAAAATTAAATGGAATTTAATAATGATCACAGATAAAATTTCACATTGATCATATATTTTGTTTTATTAAAACCAATTTTCATATAAAAAACTTTTGACCTTAGAAAGGTATTTTACCCATGATATTGTACATAACGTTGTTTTGATTGGTCGGCTACTACTCTATATACCGTAAATAGAAGATATTGAATGAGTGTAGATTTAATACTTAATTCATTGAAAAAGTGAAATAAATCATATTATGCGAGCCTCTGTTTTCTAAATTTAGTATTGAATGTACACTTCGAATATAAGTTTCTTTTTATCACATACATGTATTTAGAAAAAGCACGGTTTACAGTCTAGAAAAGTAAACCATAGTCTACAAATGTGAATCGAGACATCAATGGTGTTGTATAAAAAAAAACATTCACAGAATATATTATTTCATTAATTTATTTAAATAACTTTGAAGAGACAACATTCATTGGGCAATGGGAGTAAATTTTGTTTCAAATGATTAATAAAGAGACAAGAGCATTTGCGACTGCGGTTAATCAACTTTCATTTATTTGCTAACCAATGCGACGCTATATCATTTAATTGAGACAGTACAACAATTTACAAAATTGTAATGCATGACCCAGTCAGCAAGCAGTTGAATGCCCTTTGAAAAATAAAACATGGAATATTTTGTATCGTTAACCTTTAAAAACTCGGTCCTTGCAGCTGCAATTTTGAATTGGTAGGCCAAAACAATAATTCATGTCAGGAAAAGATGTTTGTCTGAGTATTTCATAGTAACTATTTTTATATGACATTATTTCGTTTTTATTCATTCCTTGCGGTAACCTTAAAATCAATATTAAAATAACTATTTTTTATCCTTTTTTTTAATTTGTATACGCAATGTACACTTCATATTCTTTAACAATTACTCTTAGGGTAATAAGTCTAGAAACACAAAGGTGTACAAATCGAGATATTCAATCGTTTTGTCTGCATATTTGGTAAATATACTTTTAACATTTTGTTTTCTGAATTTGAGGGTTCTAAAAATAACAACGTTTGAGGCAATGTTAGAATAGCACCAAAACTGTAGAAGTGTAGATTTAGTGTATTTTGATGACAGTTTAATTTAAAAAATAATTGTAGTTTCAAAAGATAATTATTTTATTGTGAACGCAGCTTATGTCAGTTTAAAAATAAATGTGTATATTTAAAGAATTTTTTTTTATCAGATAAAACAACAAACATTGAAAAGCGTTACAAATCTTTAAAAATGAGATGGAAATCGCTAAGATCGCTTATTATTGCTTTTACTTTTGACTTTCTATTCAGAGACATATAGAATAATTACGATAACCATAATATTAATACATTAAATAAATTTAGTTATAACAAACCCACAGGGACAGGATTTCATTTTTTTCCATAATTTGGCATTAACCTTTAGCTGGGAGATTTATTACATTAAATGACTAAATAGGAGACAAGAACACATTTATCTTTGTATAATAAGAAACAAAAGTCTCATTTACATGTTAAAGTCTGAATATAACGTTTTAATCTACATAAACGCTCTTTGAATAATAAAAAATAACCGGACGAGTACTTGTACAAATGTATATGAATATTGTCGTTCACGTCCCATAATTCGATCTTGTTCTTGCAGTTGTATTTTCGTGGTATAATGAGGTCAACATTTTTATCTATGTCGAAAACAGTTTTTTGTCTGGGTATTTTAGGTTTACAATCTATCTTCCATAACAGTACTTGTCTGCTAGATATATACCGTCTACCGCATGTGATAAATTATCAGCGGCTTTCGCCAAGTAAAAACAATGTAGTCTTATTGAATCTTCGACGTCTATAATATCTTTTTTATATTAACGGCTACGGGAGCAGTGAAATATCTATGTCGATAATATGGTCCATTATAGTTTTGGATTCTAGGAGAAAAATTCGAAAATTGAAATCTATTTTAATTGTTAATGTCAGTTATTTAATTCATTTTCTTAAAAATAGCATGTCTACTTTCAAAAGAAAAACAAAACTGTTCTTGACAATTTATTATAGGTTTCAGTCGGCTAGCATTTAGAAAACGACATTTAGTACAATATCGTATATTGCACGCTATCCCTTGAGAAAATTAAGTGTCATCATGACCCCACATCCTCATGGAAAAGTTTTGTTTGTGAGTGTGTTTTATTTATGGAAATGAATGTGAACAACACCCTAGTGTTTAGATCGAGATATAAGCGTGATATTGTACTGATCATACAACGATTAAAAGATACAATCATAAAATAATTGTATTTATTCACTTGTCTTTGACATTTATAAATTGCTTTATCAACACGGTTGAACTTTCATCTGAAATAAGTTCAAACAATGATCAGTACGGCTTTGTGACATTTGTACCAGGTGGTATCGAAAATATTCTATATTTCAAAATACACTGTTAAAAATGTGTACTTTTAACAAGAGACAGATACATTTTATCTGATCACAAACAAACATGGTTGCCTATTACATATAATAGAATCTATGGACATTTTCAAAACGTCTTAATGGCTTCGCATGTAATTCGGTTGTCAATATTCATTACCGTATATAAAGGTTACTTAGATCATACGCATTTTGTAAATTGAATTATTTTCTTATAAATATATTCTGTTTGACTTTCTGTAAAAAGGAAAATACATGTCCGCAATTAACAATTAAGGTACGCAATTTGCTTTTGAAATGTTTCCTACAACTTTGCAGGAAACTAACATTGAATAAACAAGAACTTGTTTCACAAAATGGAGCAGTCCGTTTAGACATTATTTTCGAACAATTTCTGTGAATAATCATAGGATCTAACTTATCCATCAATTTTATTGTTTTTGACTTTAACCATTATAGCAACCTCATTTCTTGAAAATTAATATCAAATAGTGTACATTTCAACAATAAAGTTCCGAAACATATATTTACAAAGTGTTATATCATTCATGCACGAATAATAAATTTCTTAGATCATCTAGATTTTAATTCTTATTTTTTAAGTTATTCTTTCGTTTCTTAATTAATCTTTAGTTAATATAATATTATATTTAGATATTTCCATTTCAAGCATTGTCATCTTATATTCAAATAGAATAAAATCTGTTAAAGGCAGAGATTTGATAACATAACTCGCCAGGGTATTAGAAGAATACAATGAGTGATATTAAAATGACAACTGTAAGAACATATAGCTATAAAACGAGACAATAAATCGGAATTTTTTTATCCTTGATGTATTCTCTAACATTTTCATTTTTCCGTATCATTGAAGACTTGCGTAGTTCAAATACATATATCAATATTTCCTACGAAATTATTAAACATCTTCAGTTGATATTCTAGTAGCTTTGTCAAGTTTCTTCTCATATAAGCTAGTGATTTGTTCCAAAATTGCAATATTCTTTTATTTGATATATGCATCAAAACTGTCTGTTGGTTAATATTTTGCAGTGTTAACATTTATTTTGGTAGAAAGAACATAAAATAAGTACTCTAGATATAGCTGGTTCTATCCTCGGACAGGGAGAAATTACTCCGTGACAATTGAATTTAGACATTGATGTAATGATCAGTTTTGTCTCGTAGTTTTTTTTTAATAATTGATAGATTCCTACTCTGACCTTTCATTTGAATAACAATAGATTTAACCACAAACATTGATATGTGCTATTTTGTTAACAAATGTGTTGTGGTTACATTCTTAATGTATCCACAAATCTGATAATTAGAATTGGACAGGTCAGGGATCTATGTGTAATGTGGGATTAGTAGTTGGTCACTTTGTCAACAACATAACAAGTGATCATTCAGCCAAATGGTTGACCTTCATATGTACAATTTATTCTTTTACATTTCAAAGAAAACAGAGGAAAATATATCTTCGAGAATTAAAATAACAGTAATAATTTGTTTTATGAGGCTATCTTCTGAGAAACGTTATAAACATTATCAAAATAGTGTTGCCAATTTTATTAATCAAAACGGAAAATGTTATGCAAGTAGTATAAGTTATTTTTTGATTAAAGAAAATATTATTAAAATGCCGTATTAATCATTATTGTTTTCACTTGTACATGATTCTTATACAACATTTTGATTAACATTATCAAAGCTTTTGTAATCTTCAATAGTTGTTTGTTTTATCATATTTGTACTGGAAATAAAGTTTTGATGAGAATACTATAACACTTCATATTATAAACCACAGATAAATATGTTACTACTTAATAGTATGAAAATATAAAACAGAAACTGTATTTTGACAGTAAATACAAAACCTTATTTCTAAAATGCTGCTTAATGCCATATCTGTTTAGTTTTGCATTTTACTCTTACATGTATTAATAGTTTTAACAGTAATGAAAACACCAAATGAAATGTGTTAATTTTTTTTGCTGAGAATACAATACACATGATAAAACACAGAATTAGAGCTTTATTACTTAAAAGCATGAACATATAAAACAGAAACAACATTTTGACAATACATGCTTTCTAGATAAATGGAAGCTTTGTCTACTCAATGACGTAATTAATTAATGTTTTAATTAGAAGTTAGACTTTTGTGCATTTTGTTACCTCAAAAATGTAAAAAAGTTATTATTTATTTCAAATTTGATAAAGTTTTGTGCTATTTAAAACTTTATGCATTATGTCTTAAATTAATCTGAGTAAAAAGGCTCTCTAGTACATTTCAGTTAGTTCTGTAAGATTTGTGAAGATTTAAGCTTTGACCATTCTTAAAATGAGTCAACCTCTAAATTGATAGAAGATACTTTTGGTGAAATGAACTACCTGGATGGTACCTTGATAAGACCGCAATTTCCTGCGATATCTGATATTAACAAACGGATTTATTTGCTTATTGGCTGCATATATGCTGGGGAACCTATGTTCAACTTTTTATCATTATTGCCTGTACAGGAGTTAGGACTGAATTTAAAGCTTACAAGATAAAGTTTCGAAGCAATGTTGTGTGTTTTAAATTTTATTTTGTAGGTAAATATTATCAATAACATGAACTCGTGTAAGAATGTTTAAATAGTTATGATTTGAATCCAAATGATGTTACTGATTGAATTATTTGATACATAATATCGTTTATTTATTTGTTACAGTGACAAATTTCTGAAATTAAACAGCATTTTCATGACTTATTTAGTGGAAGTAATTTATTTTTATTGATGAAATAATATAATAGGCTTTATTTGAACATCAAAAGAAAAACATTCATGGGTGTTAACGACATGCGTAATTCCTACAGTCTATCAATCTTTAACAGTACACTTGTTAATATTGTTTAACCGCATTTCATTTATTAGTTTTTGCTTTTAAAGATACAAAACCTAATTACATTACATTGATGTTTAAAGTACAACTCAATTTATGATTTTACACTGATTCAACCGCTCAGCTAAGTAATTAAGAAATAGGGTGTGACTAATTTTGATATTAAATGTGCACCTAAAGGTTTTGCATTGCTTAAAGGGACTCCACTGAGGTTTTTTGTCATACTGGGACTGAAAATATTTTTTCTGATAAATGTACCATTTGATGTAGGTTTAGACGACTAATCTATGCGCAAAATGTCTGATCATTCGCGCACATGGTTGTTCCGGAATATATATTCAAATTGTACAAAAATGACCCAAAATGAAAAGCGTTTAAACGCTTTTCACTCATATATGGCTAAGAAAAGCATAAAAATACGATTTTCAATTTATTTCAAAATATATATTTCTAAACTATCTTTGCAAATATTTCTGTTTAAATTGCCCAAGCCAATTTATGTAAGAAATTCAAATGTTAAGTGTTTAGGCTTTAAAACCTCAGCGGAGTCCCTTTAATGTACTGCTTGTAACGAAAAAAAGCAGTGATTGGCAGCCAAGGTGTTAATCTACTATCAAAGAATGATTGTAATCTGTACGATTTTGGTGTCAAAAATCCGACGAAAAAAATCTGAAATTATGAAATCTATGTATTCTCATTACTCATGTAAATGTGACAATAAATCTGTAAATTAAAGTCATTTGTCTAAATCTTCCGTCATTGACCATTTGCATAGTAGAATAGTTTTTTTCTTTTTAATCTAAAGTACGACAATTAGAATTTTTATTGCACATGTGAAAACATTAATATTGAACGAAATAGAATTCCTAAAGAAAGCCTAAGCGGCAAAATTGAAAATGTTGCAGACTCGGTTTGATTGAGCCTGTTCATGGAAGGTACTGGAAAGTAATAACTACCTACCACACTCCTAGCACGGCTTAAACAGCATTCAACAACCAATATTTTCTAATATGTCATAGCCATGTACCTAATATTTATTTAATAAACATTTATGAAGAATAAATATATGGCATAATTATTCTTACTATAAGGACAGAAAATTAGGACAATACAGGCGTAACTGAATGAAGGGTCTATTAAATATGAATATATGAATGAGGTAGTAATTATACACATCATATATTATTTGATCGACTAAGTACATAGTGCTTACTTTTTAACAAAGTTGAAGTTAAGAATGAGTTATAAAGTAGAATATTATGTTTGATATATGTAATCTAATCATGTGAAAAGCAAAATTAAGTGATAATGTATCAAACATGTGATTTGTGTTCGTTTCTGTTTAGAAATTTAGAAATAAACAAAAATACAACCCATCATCAAATATTTTTTTGGTAAGTTGATGTTTAAACCAATGAATCCTGATGAGAACTAAACTTAGAAATTATTTTACTGAATATCCCTTGATAAAAGGTAATGTTTTTCATACAATTTATCAATTTATATAAATTAATATATGAACTATAATAACGAATATTCCATTTGTTAAATTTCACCGGAGAATTTAGTGCAGACAACTTGTCACTGAGAAATATGATTTCAGATATGTGATTGAAAATAGTTATCGTTATTTTTGTCATTCTATTATCGTACTTTTTATTCTGATATTGTTTTAATAACAACGTTGATTAATTGGAATCGATTAAGTTCAATACAAAAATTCTTCTCCATAGTATGTTAAATTAACGAAAACTCCTGCTTATTTTTGTCTCGTATAATGTCGTTGGCATTTCTGTAAAACAGTCGTTGTAAAAAAAATAGAACAAAATTTATTCAATTGTATTTTTTCAATGCATAGAATTTACACAATACAAGTGGCGAAACTTGATTTTTTAAGAATGTTTTTGTCATATGGATAACAGAGGTCTTTAAAAAAGCTCCGAAGAAACATGTTTGAGATGGCATCAAGGATAAAATATTTCGATTTGCTGTCAGGTTTTATAGCTCGGCTTTCTAACAGATGTCATATTTACATGATTTATGGGACATCTTCTAATACACTGGTGATGCAGGGAATTTCTTTCCATTAGACGGGAAATTGGCATACAACACAATAACAGTTAATATGAAGAAGGGGGTTATAGATATCTCAAGGAGAAAAAAAGTTAACTGTTGTAAAAACAAGTGCTTTTCAGGGTTAAGTCTTTCATCTGGGCATGTGGCGGTTACACACGTTATTAAAATTTCGGCTTCATAACATCATTTTGAAAAAGGTTACGTAATCGTCAACATTTTCAAAAAATATCCACCAGTAAATGTTTTGTAAACGCTCCAACACCAAACATTTACACTTTTGGTAAAAAAAAACATATGTGCCTTTGCGTCAATAATTTGGTTAAGAATTAACTAGACTCGCAAATTTACTGGTTTGTGATGACTAAATTTGTATCACTTCTTTTCACATTACTTTTTCTTAGCTCAGTTAACTCGTCATCACATGCCAGTGCTTTTAATCAGAACCAAATTGAAATTTCCGGGGTGTGCTTAACTTATTTCAGGTGTAAAGTTAACAAATGCAATTCATTAATAATCATCTGTATCTCCTATCATAAGTTTCTCCCATAATATGAACTCAGCAGAAAAAAAACAACGATTCACTTTGCTGTAAAACTTGATTGACAGTGAACAAGATCGACAAAAAACAAACAAACAAACAAACAAAACAAACAAACAAAAATTTACCATTATAGTTCCAAGTTACAATAAAAAAGTGACAAAAATGTCATATATAACATTTGTCACATATACACGAAATCAAATTTAATTTCTCTAAGATTATATTACATTGCTTACACTCTTCTGTTGTTTTGTTTTAAGCTCAAATATTGTTCTAATGTCAATAAAGATAATATATAGCACGTGGGTTATAATCCGACGGTACCTTTTATATAATATAATAACATACCTTTGAATTTAAATGAATAAACATTCTAGATAAGATTTCAAAACATAACTTTTAAAAACATTTTTTTTAATCTTTTATGAAATTAAAACACATCATCGTAATTTACTTGGAATGTATTTACTTGATTGGTCAAATTTAGTCGTACTTCCCACAAGGATATGTATATTATTGTTTACAAAGGCGAATGTCCTTTGAAATTACACTCTTCAATCATGCTATGTCTCATTTCCATAAAAAATAAGTTTCACTGACCAAAATTCTCTAAATAGCACCAGAGAGATTGGCAAAAAAGGAAAATGTCATCAACCTCACGATTGTTTGTTACTGTTACATATCAAACCGCAGAACAACCACTTTATGATACATGGAGCAATAGTTTAAGAAAAACACGAAAGAATATTTAGATGATCCGGCAATCTTCTCAATTTCTTTAGTTATGATATTTAAACTGCAGACGCTATCATAACAAATACGAAAAGCAATGTATTTTCGGTAAATTATTCTTCAATTAGTTTATTTATATTTCTGTATTGCTATATGCCTGATTTGACAGTGTTTATAAAAGTTGTGCGAAAACTTGATCTGTTTTTTGTTATCTTGTTTGTAAACATCATGTTTAATATGACAGGAATTTCATATTATATATTTTTAAAATTGTTTCTCTAATACCGCCTCCTTTCTTTTCTTCTGAGCTTGTATGTTGATGAAATTATACAGTATTTTAGACAAGATCATAATATTGCAACGTTATTGGGACCATTTATTTGTTGTTATTTTTTATGCAGCACATTGCTATCGTTATAAAGCGTTTGTACTGATGAATTATTGATTGAACAACAGTTATATTTATTAAGTATCTTTAATTTTATAAAAAAATGTTCTATATTTGTTATGAATTTTGATAATTATGAATTTTCCGTATAGTTGTCCATAACCTAATCTTTAAAAGATTATTTATCAATAAATGTTCTGTCATTTCTTCAGTAGGAGTGCTTCTTTAAGTCAAATTTGCTTAAGAAAGCTTTTTTAGTTATAGATTTATAGCAGGTTTTATGGCAGATTTAAACATATGTTATTTATTAAAATAAAGTATAACATGGGCCGATAAATGTACTGACACAACCATACAACCGACCAGTAATCTTCATAATGAAATTATAATTCCGCACAATTCCTTATTTTTTAAAGAAATTGAAAGTAAATTCATCATATTTCAATAACATTGTACATAGTTACTCCTTTGATCGTGGATTCTTTCTCTTATTCAATTTAAAAAATATCTATTTTGACCTCAGGCGAGCTCCTTTGACCCTCAGGCGAGATCCTTTAACCAATTAAACATGCGAATATGTGTTCAACCTTAGAAGTATTACACATTTGCAATGCATTTTATTTATTTTTTTTTCGATTAAGTTGTAAAATTGTTATATAGGATACAATATGTCTAGTTAATAAAATATTGTTTACTTTCATGTTTGGAAAATCATACTATCTCGCTTGTTTTCAAGTATTATACATATATTCACACATGCTAATACAATATACTGGCGAGTTGCCAGAGTTTGATTAGCATTTGCATTTATATTAAAGGATCGTCCAAGGCCAGAAAAATGTCATTTTTCTTATATTTCATGATTCTAAGGTTGAACACATAACGCGCATGTTTCACTTGTTATAGGATTTCCACTGAGGTCTAAGAAGCCTATTACTTAAATTTGAAATTATTGCATACTATTAAATCAAGCAATGTTCTTGAAATAGATAAATCGCAAAAGAAGATAAAGATTAATTATTATACTCTCAAAGTTGAATTGAAGTTGATATTTTTGCAATATTTTTAGCCCGGTTTTGAAAGAAAGCATTGGAAAACTTACGAATTTGAGGCTGCTTGTTCAAATTCCAGCTTCAACAAGATCCTTTCTGATATTTAAAGAACATAAAATTTTCGTACAGTTATAAATGTTCATAAAAAAGCTTCTTTAATGACAAAATAATTTGACATAATTAATATGTTAGATCTTTTAAGGATAAAAACAATCTTATTAGCATTGTAGCAAATTAACACATGAACTCAAAAATAAAATAATAAAATAGTAGAAATAAACTGTAATATTGTTTTGCCGAAAATAGTAGTTTATACATAACATGGCTTATGCAATTAATTCATCGTTACTGTTTCTTGATTGGATGATTGATTTAATCATTTACGAACTACCAACCTGTGAAGACTTAATAATGAAATAATGTGCAAATCTTACAAAGTAAAGCATTACAGTTTTTGACATACAAATTGCAATCATATGACAATGATATATCACTATTCAATCATCTTGGTATTTAAATAAATAATAAACAACGGAATTGATGAGGAATACATTTAATTTGTTTCTTCAAACGAAAATTGATGACAGTCATACGAGTTTATGATCAGTATTTGAAAAACAAATCTGATGTATTGAAATGAGATTTAAAGTATTTTCTTTATATATAACGACACATTATAAGAACACATGACACCTTTAATTTTTTAATAGGAAAATCTTTAAGCGCAAATCCATACAACTTATGTGTAAAAGATGAATATTTCCGGGAAAAAGATTAAAATCAATTTCGATTTTTATTTTTTAATTGTAATAATAAAATATGACTTTTATAGACTTATGGAGATATTACCTAAATAACACATTTTTTCGAAGGATACACGTTTTCTAAATTAATACAATTCGCGCTTTTTATAGTATCTTGTGTCTTTGAAATATACAACAAACGTATGTTGCCAATGGTCTAGATTGGAGACAAATACTGCACGGAAACGTGACCGACTTATATCATCACACAAGACATTAATCTTCAATGATGTTTAGGAGAGAACTTATGAATTGGCAAGAGGGATAAAATATTTCGATTTGCTGTCAGATTTTATATTCTATAATTTCTAACAGTTGTCATATTTCATGATTTATAGGATGTTTTCTAATACAACGGCGACTTTGGTGAAGTCAGCAAATTGTACAAGAGACGAGTGTATAACACAATAATGGTCAGTATTTAGAATGATATTATATATACATGTATTACCTTATTATTTTCTGTATTTTATTATCTTTATACAACCTGAAGACTTTATACAAATGTTTCATATGAAGAATAGTATTTTGTAATGTTATCAATACATGTGTAATATAAACATGTTTGCATTTACGCACAATCAAATGTTCATCTTTCGTGATATACACTTTATATGACATAAATAGACAATTCTTATTTATACTGTAAATTCAATGTATTTTGGAAGACTTTAAACAATGTTTCTCAACAATCTTAATAGATAAAATTTATTTATACTACATATACAAATGGAATTCGGAAGACTATAAACAATGTTTTGTACAAATATATTCCTAGCAAGCTAAAAATAAACGTTTCAAAATTGAATCAATGTAAATTGCCTTGAATACAATATTCTCCTAGAAAAATATATCTAAATTTATAGATTTACTTTAATTAGATGTAAATACTTAACCAGAGTATTTCATATTTAAGAGAAAAATAGTAATCGTTAATTACCCATTGTTTAATTACATAGATTTTGTCTTAGTCAATGAATTGGTCAAACATTCGTTCAGTTCTATATAATTGTTTATTATTCTTGGACAATTTTCCTGTTTCAACATTACATTATTGCAAAATTGTTGCTCTGTGTGAATGTAAACATCGCCCCGTGCTACTTAACATTGGTCTATATTAGAGTGTTTATATTTGTACGAGTATACTATACTTACTCTCCATCAACAACCCACTATTACCTGAAGGTAGATTATATTTTAATATTTGAACGTAATTTCTACCTGTTCTTCTATTTCGTTTATCCAAGAGACTAATAATGACAATTTGAAAGATATCAGTTAAAGTACTGGTCAGACAAGGGCATCAAGCAGATAAGGTAGACAAAATAAAATGAGGTTTCGAATTGTTGTCACATTAGCATGAATGATGGGACTTTGTGGAATTCCTCTGTGATTCAAAGAGTTATTTCAATTGGCAATTAATTAATCTAAGGAGACATAGATACGTATTTTGTATAGACAATGTTTAAAACGAAGATACAAAATGTAATTGCGTGACGAAATAGTAAAGTACACTTATTTTGATACTTCTGTGCTTTTCATATAATATTTGTAAGAGAACGAAAGGTAATATGGTTTATTTGGTTTAATATTTTCGGCTTTAAAGCGTTCACATTATTTATTTAACGATTTGTTTCATTTAACTTATTTTAATAATTTAAAAAAAAATCCATACAAATGAAGATGGAAATCGTTGATTAATTCGTAAATTGTTGAAATGAGAAGAATGTTTCAATAGCACACTCTTTTAATCAGGATGTTGCCTGCGTTAATCCTTTTATACATTGTTTCCTGTATGTGTTTAGAAACAGAAAGATACGTGCTGTATTCAGTGTCTACACATATAGCCTGTAGTGTTTCATTTATATTCAAAACTGTATTAATTTGTATTGTATATTCTTATTTGTATTAAATAATGACTTCATTTATATTCTTAACATTAAATTATTTACATGAACATTTAATCATTTCTATTAAATTGACAAAAATCATATATGTGTCCCTCATTTATCAACCAATACAATTGTAAAATTCACATTTATTTAGTATTATATTAGTTTGATTCATATTGTTATAAATTAATTTGTATACAACTATGAATCCTTAACATATTTAAATATTTTTCATCATTTGAATTGTTTTACTTCTAATGTAGATAGAATATATGCCTTTACAAAAGAGTTATATGGTTGTTTTTTAGAAAAAGAAAGAAGAGAAGAAGGAGATGAAAACATGCAACTCAATACCATGACTTCTTCAGTTTTGCTTTTTGTTTGTTTTAAGTATTACATCACATCGACACAGTATAGGTCATACCAGCTTTACTGGTGGAGGAAGACCTCAGGTGCCCCTCCGTGCATTATGTCAGGCCCGAACGGGCACCTGAGTAGAACCACCGACGTTCCGTAAGTTAGCCTTCTTTAGTGAGTGACACAGTGTGATTATATGACAGAAATTGTCAAAAATCATAAATAGTAGATAAAATGATTTAATATTTCATGTATTTGGGAACATTCTCAAACATTGCTTTGTTCAACGAAACATTTGTTATTAAAATATGATAAAAAAGATCAACAAGGAAAGGCGGCGTTCAATAAACGCAACCCCTAAAACCTAAAACCTAGTCCATGAATGGCATGGGTTAAGCCTTTTTAAGTTCAGTTTATACACAATTTATATGTCATTTAATAGTGTAAGATCCATAAAGCTTCCTGAAACCAACTGACGTACAGTTTCTTGCTTCAGGAAGTAACGTCTTGCCTCGACAGCGTTTGAACGTAAGTGGCAAGCGATCCTAAGAATAGAAATACAACTAGTTCATCACGTCAGGAACTCGCCCATGCCGCCACCATCTTGTCATGGGGAAATGTTATTATATTGTTTTCAATATTTTGATATTTGATAAATAATATCAAGCTCATTTATTCTTAAACCGACATGTTTCATTGGATAGTATCCAATAACATCATATCATTATACAGTTACATTGTTGTTTTGCACTAAGCTAGACTGATGCATCTCCGTTCACAAAGATTTATATTTAATTGTTGATGTGCCGTTCAAAATGTCTTTTTGTGATATGTAATTTGTTACTGTGTATGAACCAATTTGTCTAAAATGATTATATTCTGGTTGAATATGTCAAGTTAAGTATCAAATAATCCATCAAAGAAATATTATTTAACTGGATTTGTCTTTTTTACTATATTTAACAAATTGGTTACAAAAGCAAGGAACCATATATCCGTGTCATATTTGTCAGAATTGTTATTTGTCTTACCAGTGACCATGCTTCTGTTTTGATTGAAACGATTAGCGCTTCCATATTATACTTTGTCGAAGTGAAAGACAATATTATACATGAATATTTTGGCAAATTTAAAGAAAGATGATTTTCACATAGCATGTATTGCTATTCCTGGCCGCCATCTAGCGGTCAATTCCTTATGTATGCTGTTAATTTTATAATATTCTTTTAAGCTGTTGAAAATATATTTGGTATTGCTTTAATAATACTTCCCTTCGTCTACACAAATAATTTTAGAATTCCCTTGAATCAGATGATTTATTGTTAATTTGCCAAATGAATTGCACGTATAATTTCAAACATGTAGTATATCATATAGGATATTGACATTGAAACGGCTGTCAGGTTTTGCCAGAGGTAACTTTTGTAACAAAAAATGGGAACTGCCTATAAAAAAATGCCTTATCGACGCAAATTTAACCTATAACAAAAGCGGTAGTAAAACACAAAATGTCTTAGAATTGATAACGAACTATAATTGACAATGCTGTGAGAAACTGAATAAAATGAAAGGAAAAAAACGACGGAAAGAAGAAATAAAAGAAAATTGGAGGAAGACAGGAAGAATGACAAAAGAATAAATTGAAGGTAGGAATGGGAGGCAGGAAGGTAGGCAAAAGAAACAAAAACTCAACACATTTATTTAAGTATCGGGTGATTTAATATGTTAACACTAAATATCTTTAACATAAAACCAGTTTGAGCAAATTTTTTTTTTCAAATGACCAAACAATGTGTTTGGACAAAAAATTTACAATTTTCTGCAAGGGAGTTGAATACTGGGGCAAGACTCTAAAATCATACAGTTAACGCCTTCTCTTTATCTATATTTAGGCGGTAATTGAAAAGGTTAATTTTAAAGTTAAAACAGTTATTCTAGATGTGAACATCAAAAATGGTCCCCGCCTTTGCTCTCTGTTAAACAAAGATGAAATTAATCGTATAAAGGTGAAATGTTCATTCGTGCTAATTAAGCTAGACTAAGAAAATCAATCTTTTTTTTTAAATCAAATAACGTAAGTGCAGTGTAAAACACATATCTTGAATGATGTGAAGTCTGACGGGAATAACTTGAATATCAATTAAAATTGCAACGGTTGATGTCATTGCCGGAAATTCAATAAACGCCAACAATTGATGTGCACTCAGAACATCAGTTTTGCAATATTAAAGAAGAATTATTGTTTTGATACAATGATCTAAACGAAAACCAATCGGCAATCTAAATGAAATCAACATTTACAAGTGCAGCTACATATCATACCATAGTACTGTAAATAAGAAGTTTATGAAGATGTTTGAATTTTGCCTAATAATTCACACAAAAAAAGATTTTTGCGAAAATGTTTGTTCTGAAACTTCCTAAGATTTATGTAAATCTAACACAACTGTAAGTGAAAAGTTGCAAATATTATACCTCTAAATCCAAAATTTTTATTTTGCAAAAAATAGGCATCGCGAAAATAGTCTGAGTCAGTCTTTTTTATTTTTCCCTTTTGGTCGATATAGGTTTTCAAATTTAATTAATATTATTGTGTTAATGTTTTGTGTTCTAAATAACATAATTAAAGGTTTAATTATCGACTGTCAATAATGATGAGAATAAAAACTTTTTACAGCTCAAGTTGATTTTTGAAAACTTTAACTAGCTTTTACGGTATTATACCTCTAAGAAACTATTGTAAATTTAATCAGATCAATCGTTTTCTGAAAATAACCCGACTGGTCATTATAGTTTTATTTTTTTCTTCTTATAAAAAAGGTTTTCGTGAACATAACTTATATGTAATAATAATTTGGCAACTCGTATAGTCGCAATGTACTCTTGTAGTATTTCACTGTTAACCGATATTTTCGTAGTTGTGCTTAAAAATTGCCTGTATTGACAACAAATGCTATCTGTACTGAATTAAAAAAAACGCAAATATAAACTTATTTATCAAGTAAGGCATATCTCCATTGCGGACAAAACAAAACAAACAAACAAAAAAACCCAGAAAAAAACAACATACACACAAAGCAAACGTCTAAAAAGTTCAGTTTTATGTTTGCATGATGGACGTTAATGACGTTAAATTTATTTATAGGGAAATTTTAAAAATGAGCGTGCCATACATATTTTGTCACAAATCAATCCTTAGGTACAAGAAGTAGCTTATTAAAACATTTTAGCATATAATTACATAACATATACCTAAAATTAAATAAATCGTTTACATGAAAAGTTTAAATAAATTACTGCACCGACAAATGATTCTAATCATGGATAAATAATTATTTTTCTACAAACGTAAATCTCCCCTTAAATATTGGCACTTCTCAAGCTCCCTTCGTTTATATTAGGCCCGATAATAAATGATTAAAAAAGCTGGTCTGTTTTTTGTTTTTGTTTTTCAGATTCATAGGACGGTATTTACTTCCGAAAATAGGCTTACACGAGAAAAAAGAAAAATACCTGCACATGTATTTGTGGTGCCAATGTGGCCAGATGATTAAGGTCATTGACTTTTTAATACTTGATTTTTGATGTTTTTGTTCAACAAATAATTAGGAATTTTAATTCTTCCATATAAGCAAGTTGTACGACTAGATTGCAGAGTAACACTAACCATTTGACCACCCATAACTGAAATAATGCACGGAGGGACAATTAAGTTTTTTCCTTCATAAGTAATGCTGGAAATTCACAATATTTCTTCTTCAGTGTCGGTTAGTCAACCTAACTTAAACGTGTATATTTTTTTTATAGATTAAAAATATTAAGCAATGAAAGCGGCAAAATATTACAATAAAGGAAAAGAAAGACAAAATCCGGACACGATATGATCAGTCTGAAAAAGAAAATACTTCAAATGATTTCAATTGGAACAAATTGAATAATACAGTGTGTTATCATAAAATATGCATATCGTTGTCTACAGCATAACCATCCTAGACTGAAGTTAAACACAATATCCGTTAAATTGTCTATTTATACAAGTATTATGATTGCATTCGCGTAACGAAATACAATTTTTATTTTTCTTGTAAAAATGACGGCTGTAGAAAATTCTGAGAAGAAAAAAGATATATTGATATTTAAAAAAAAATCAGGGCGGCCAACCCATGTGACTTTTGGGGTATTGTAGTCACATACAAAACTGGGATTTCAGAGCGATGCAAATAAGATTCTTCCTGGTGACATTTTTGTTACTAAAGATATTTAGTTTTAGAAAAGATAGGAGCCACACGTGCCAAAATAGCTCATTCCCAGACAATACGACACCTTCACAAGTATTTTCGGCCACGATTTTTAAAATAAACTTTGTATATCTTCATCAGAAACTTGTTTTTAAATTTGATGATTTAATTTAGGCCCTGTTTTATAAGTTTCCGCGATACCCCAAACCACAAACAGTTGACTATCCTCTTACCACGAAAGAGGAACGAGTTGACATTTTGAAAGAAACGTGTTTACGATATGATGAAATCAACTTAGAAATGTATTAGTTAAATTAAATCAATTTAAGTTTTTATGTTAAAGTACTAACACAATATGGTTAACAATTTAGAGATAAAAAGTGTCCTGAGCCAATTATTCTAAAAAATGAAACTAACCATTATCCAAAGTGACAATTGATGCGTTTAATTTCATCTGCATACATTTTGTAGATTTTTTTATGTTATCGTAAAACTACAAAATTGAATAATCTCACTGTGAAAATTTATAATTCAATTTTGAATGGCATGTACTACTGAGGGATAATTCCAGAATCATATTATCTTATAATGATATCTTAATCATAGCCTAGTACTGATTGTATTGTGTTCGTAATAAATAATTTTATATTGTTTTTGTAACATATTAACCTCTATTTAAATTCTGATACGCTATATACCAATTCGGTAGTACTAATCTCCCAGCAAAAATGCTACATCCTTACATTTTCGACAATAAATTTAAACCCACTATGATTTTGCTCCTGTATTAAAGTGAGAGGTGATCGTCAGCCTTATTCCGCACGACTTGTCTGTCTCTTTTACACGAGGGTGGAACCCCATATCGATCTCAAAAATGAGCATCGGTGAAAAGTGAATGTGAATTTTCGCTCATCCAGATGTGAAGTATAACACCTAATGTGAATGTGTGATTAGGCCAATTGCAGGATAAGTTTTCAATGTTTTTTAACAGCGACATAAGTTTCAAACATTTAAAAAAAAAATCGAAATTTGATTCTACCCTCCTGACTCTCCTCTATATGTGCCATTTTTGTATTGGATTTCTAGGCAGTCGTCATCAACATATTCTTTCTGTCGTGGGTTCTGCTGTGTGCAAAACATGCAATGCATATAAATAAAATGTCACTTAATGACTCAAAATACGGTAATTATACGAAATCTCACAACAGACCGAAGCTTAACTCTCGAACAAATCCTGATTTAAACATTTATTGAGAATTGGCTACAAACAAGAGAATCGGTGCTGAAAATTGCATTTGAGCTTCATATGTACTGAAGAGATCTATAAGTGATATAAAAACCATTTACAAAACTACGGATCACTTTCATATTAACATTAAATAGTCAATCTAAAGGAACCATTAAGATTTCGTAGCTTTCGAGGAAAGGTAAATAGTAACATTGGTGTGTTTAGTGTTAAAACGAATGATTTATTAATAATAATAATAATAATGATAATATACCAATCTGCTGAAATTATCTGGTTTGTTATAAGAGTGTATCAATTGAACTAAATAAAAATATAATGAATAAATAATAAAATAAATAAATAAATAACTGTGTACCCTAAAATCATTTCTGATTTATTTGGACAAACACACGCCAAAATATAATACGATTAAATACATTTTATTAATGCTTTATAAAGTATAGTTCTTTCCTCTAAACGAACATTACCTAAACCAGATATTGTTTAAAATGTTAAATATTTAATGATATTCTATAAACACAGGTTATTTTTGGTACTCAAGAATTTTGGTACTCAAGACACATACTTATGCCTTCTTGTGTCCTCCATGATATACGACATTTATAGGAAACATGTCAATCTGAGTACACGTTTCTCGATAATTTTGAAGGGCTAAGAAATTATTCAATTTGTTAGTCATTGTAAGTCAGACGTAATTCTGCAATTTTAAAAGAGTTCACTGTGCATTACATTTAGATTTAGACAAAACATTAGATGCCTATTGCGTGCATTGATGTTATTTATTATTAGAATCATCATCGTTCCAGACAGCTCAATTTAATTCTCATTTGAAGTGTATATTTCATACCATAGAAATTCCATCAGAAAACAAGTAAAGCATTTTTTCGTAAAAGCTGCATTGCTGTAGTTGCTCTTTTATTTTGTAGTTTTGGTAATGACAGATCCAGTATAAACATAAATGTTTCAACAATCAAGATTTGATGGACAAATAATGTACAAAAACTGAAAAGGGAATATCGAACGAAAGCAGTGAAGTTAAAACTGAAAAGGAGGAAGAATTTTGCAGAATCTGTTTGATCTTGTCTTTCGATGAGAACACTTCTCTCATGTATCCCTTAGCACCGGTTTAAGCAATGAATATAAGGCCATCAACAACTAAAATATATATTGTTTCTTTGGAATGTGTTTATTAAATATATTCTACTATTTTATATCTAGTGTCATTCACCTGGCTCTAGTTTACTCTGACTAGTTTACATTCTCGTACATTCCATGGCTAAACATTTTAAGTTATTAACAGGATGCTATTCCTCAGAAATTGTCCCGTCTTTTTCCTGTTTTCTTTCAAAAAGAAAATGATAACATTTGTTTTATAATGCTGTAATGTGGATTAAAACCTGGTATGTATGCTGTTTCGTTTCATAATGTAAACACAGTCTTACATGTCCTGTATCTTGATATTTCAGGCGCAATACTTACTTTATAACTAAAATTTTTCAAATTGCTTACAGAATCAGAGGTAAAGGCAAATGAGTGCTATTTCGAAACTGTAACAACATATAAAACAATAACAATGAGAGCATCTCAGGACTTATAGGCCCATTAAAAAATCGGTTTATTATCAAAATTATTACTTTTTATAGTATAAAACAGATGGATTGTAATCTATTATTGAGTTTGGAAATTGTTCTTTTAATACAAAATTTCTCTCAATTATCAATTATTTTGTAAGGTCTATGCAGTCTTAACATGTGTAGGAGTACATAATCAATTCTTCAGTAATGATGATGATGATGATATGATGATGATGATGATAATGATAATAATAATGATAATAGTAATAATAATAATAACAATTTTATTGTTTTCTTTGCGTTAAAAGATACCTGTGCATGGATGTAGTAAAATGCAATGTAGTACATGATTTTTAAATACAGAATATTGACGGCACTTATTGATTTAATAGTTAAAGTCTACCAAACCTAATTATCTTAGGTGATTTTTGTACGCAATGTCTGTAGTTATAGGTTATTTGCCTGTGTTGTGCTTTAAATTTATGTTATAAAAATGTCATTTACAACAAATCAGTGCTCAGCTCACGTGACGAAAATTGAAATAGTATATCAGCTTTAATGGTCATTTAGATATCAATTTATCACCATTTTATGCTGATTGCTTTTGGTTCATAAAACATAATCGGTCTGCTGTGTTCAAATAAACAATATTGAATACGTCTACAGTTTTGCTTATATCTCATCTCATTTCTCCTATATTGTCTAGATATTCGGCAGGGAGGTAGATATGAAACTATCTATGACCAGTTTCATTGTTAAATTTGAGATTTGAAAGACCTTACATATTGTGTTGGCTTTTTGGAAAAGTATAAACATGCATGAATATTAAAATTCGCTATTTCAAAAAAGTACGAAAATTTTATGTAAAAACAAAGCAAAGATTAATATATGTAAATGAGTTTTCTACTTAAACATTGAATCATTTGGTGCAGCGCAATCATCATTTTTCAAAACTGAATTTGTTCTAACTGACAGTCAGGATTTATTTCAGATGTGTAGTAAGGATAAAGAATCACTTTGATCACCAATAAGATAGTTTATGACTTTTTCCCTGTTAATCTGCTTATTACACTGTATGTAGTTCATGTATAAATGGAAAAATAGTGAGTGTCAAACTGCTAAAACAACATTTGAATTGACAGATACACTTTCCTTCCTTAATTTACAGACAAATATAGAATGCAAATTATTACTGCAATGTATATATTTTGAAAAAGTCATGGCATACCTTTGAAATGATTAGAAGAGCAATATGTATTGCAAATGATTAAAGTTACAGATAAGACCATTTGATACTGTGGCTTATAAATAGAAAGGTGAGTTAATAAATGTGACATGAAAAGGCTGATATTAAAATGATAAAGTACAAATTCGTTAACTATTTTTTAACACATTTGAAAGATGTTTATAACAGCTCACGCACTATTTTATAAGTAAAGTATTACCTATATTATACAGTCGTTTTCGTTAGAATGATGTTATAGGAATGTTTGTCTTTTAACAAGACATATAATTCTTTTATTACATAAAAGTTGTTGTGCCACATACGATGTTCAAACAAAAAATACATAAAACACAATCGTTTTGTTCTACAATGTAAGCAGTTCTCAATTTTCAAAACGTCATATCGTTCTTACTAGACAGTCTAGTTTAAAGCATCATATCAATAATGTAGTAAGGATGAATAATTACTGTGAGTTTGTCTCAAGGTCAGCAATAAGACTGTTTATTATGATTTATCTCTCTGAATATCCAAGTAATATGTAATACAATCAACATTTATAAAGGGAAATGTGAGTGGTGTAAAAAGTGATAAAACAATATTTGTATTGACAAATTTATTATGCAGACAGGGATAATCAAGATATATACTTACTGTAACAGTTTCGGTATTTATTGTAAGTCGTTTACAATAAAGGACGTTGCATATAGATGTAGACAATTCAAAGAGTCGTAGTTATAACTTCAAAACATTTAAACCCACTAGTTTGTGGGACTCCATAATATATTAAATAGAAAAACACAAAATCAGTAAGGAACGCCCAAAACGACAAACTTGTAAATGTTGCAGGCTAGGTTTGATTGAGCCTGTTTATGGAAGGTACTGGAAAGTGCAGTCGTTAATTTTTACTATTAAAGTGTCAGGCAAGCCCATATATGTGTTTGTAAGCCTGGTTTATTATGTCATGTATTTAGATGCACAATTTCTTTATATTTGATGTTGTTTGATGTATAGAAAACATGATTATATGACATGAAAATAAATGCAAGAAAAGAAATGAAAAAAGATAAATGATTTGTTAATATTTTTACTTTTAATTCTTAAAAGCATTATAATTGTAGTCCAAGTTGCCAGCACATATCATTTCTATTTGTAAATATTTATTAAATTTCAGTGACCTGAATTCTGTTGATTGATTCACAATGTGGCGATATTTGCTTAATTATCTTAAAAATCATGTGTTGTTCATATCTTTTAATAAACGATACTGATGATTTGATGCGAAATATACAAGATATCTTTTCACTTTACTAGACAGTACAATTTTCTCACAGCTTCAGATGACATTAATTCACAAGTGATTAGCTTTTTTGTTTATTCTTGACAGATATTAATATATGCGTTTGTAATGAATAAACCAACTTGTATATAATGATATCTCGAAATTGTGATATTCACTCAAGCGTTTACTCAATTTTCTTCAAAATGTTATAATATAAGAGTTCAGTGTGTCACAGTTTAGTGTGTCAAATACATTCAAACAACATGAAAAAGTAATCAGTTCGTGCCTTGCACTCATTTATTCACAAAGTGTTATATTTTCTGACAGCTCAATTTAAGGAGTATTTGAGTTATGTTGTAACTGAAAGTTCTATATTGAATCTTATACATAGATCATAAGTTAATCCCTTTGTCTGTGATACTGTGACTACCAATGTATTAGATGGAAAGACGAGTGTCAAAGCTAAAGAAAAGAAAAGATGTGTTTAAACAAGCTTCCATTATTGTCTTTATTTCATAGACAATAGATGTAGTCAAAGATTTCTGTCATAATAACTAGTTGGATGTAATTCTTATGACACAAGTTTATATACATTTTGTACTTGTGTTCAGTGTCAAATTCTGACAAAATCGGACATTATTTATGAACAGTTTCTTAGAATTGGCGATTTTTGGTCGTGTCTTTGTTATTTAGTGGAGTGGAAAACAAAGTTTGTTTGATGTTGCTTAAGTCTAAATAATTTTAACCATTGGACATTCTTCATTTATTCGTTTGAATTATTCGTAAAGAAATAAATAAATTAAAAGATATATATTGATACCTAAAAACAACAACAACAACATAAACAGACACACAAACAAAGATAAGTAAACAAATAGCCCGAATATGATTGTAAAAATTAAAAAAAAAAGTTCCTTAATTTCCGGACAATATTTGACTGAAACATTTTGAAAGAAACATCGACTCGAGAAATTGCGCATTTGTATTAATATAATACAAATTCAAATTAAATAAATGATTTGTTTAATATATCTGAATACAGATCACTGAGTTTGTAATATTCAGAATTTAATAATTATGCTAAGATTTTGTTTGTAAAAAGCTTTGCGAAATTCAAACAAAAATATTTCTTTGATAGCGATAATTTTCATAAAATTTCTAATAAAACTGCCATGTTTCGTTGTTTATAAAAACTATCTCTTTAAAATTCCAGAAGACGTCTTTATTTACAATACACACAGAGATGTTTTTCTTTTAGCACCTAGAAAAATTCAGGTTATGCAATATACATTTATCCAAGTAACAATTCCTATTGAATTGAGTTATTTCTAATAATTTGATATTGCCTGTTAATAACTTGCTTTCAATTAAACTTTTTTTGTTTTCTTCTCAACATATATATTTTAAATTACTGTAAAAGAATTAAACTCTTTTCATGCAGAAAAGTGTCTACAATCGAATTAATCAGTTACATTCGAAGAAGAAACGTTCGAAAGCAAATTTACCAAATGTTTGATATATGGACGATATTGAATGAGTGTAGGTTTGATACTAAATTTGTTGAACGAGTTGAATAAAATCATATTAAACAATGAGGTAAAGTATCCATTATCCATTGATTAAGACATCTGGCAGGACTGTCGAGAATAACTTGCCGCCGTGTCTGAGTTCAATCTGAACTAAAACAAACAAACAAACAAACAAATAATATGTATATGTAGTAATATAGAACATATTTAAAATCATTTTTAAATTACAAAAAAAAAGATTCATAAAATGCGTAAGTCCTCATGTATTTGAGTTCTGTTTTAAACAGTTTAATCTTATTTTTCAGTTACATGTATTATTGTTTTGAAAGTGTTGCGAAACAAGAATAACTTAAAAAATTTACATAAAACTCCCCATAAAACTGTCAAGTACTCGCTGTTTATAAACATACATCTCTTTAAAATTCCAGAAAACGTATTAATTTACCTTACCCACGGCTATTAGTCTTATATATAAATAACATAAAGAGAACTTGTTTTTTAAAAATTACAATACGCAGCTCCTATTTATACCTCGAGATTATGTGAGTTAGGAGAAAACATTCTTTATGCCCATTTCATAATCTGATTTGAACCTGAATAAATGAAACTGTTTTTGTATAATATAAATATAATCCTGCAATTTGTCATGTAATAAAACTTTTACATACGTTCATATGAAATTATCATATAGAATAAAATGGTCAAAGCCAGAAATAAAAATATATGTCGGTAGCATATAAAATTCTTCAAAGTGATTGAAGCAAAGAATGATGTTAAAACAGTTTTGACTGAATAGTTCTAATATTGTCTTACATAAAATAAGAGTACAAAATTTAAGCATTTTGAAGACCAATTCAAGCAATTCCAAAATTTTCAATTTTGTAACAATATGCCATTTTTTCAGCTAAAGATTAAACTCAAATAAGATTTAAAAAGATAAATAAACTAAATAATTATATTCTAGTCAGATATTCTATGCTATATCTTTAATTACATTTGAGGTATTTGCTACTTTTTTACACAGTCTCGTTATAATATAGTTTCCAAGCATACACGTTCTCAATAACTAAGAAAAATAATAGTGTATTATACATGTAAAACTATTTTATATGACACAAAATAGACACAATAAAATACTATATCGGGTTATATTGAGTTTTCAATTTAAAAAGTTAATAAAATAGTTTCATTTTGATGCTTCAAACATAATTATACGTTTATCAGACTGATACTGATTGGGGACCATAAAAACCGGACAACCACCAAACCCGGCCGGCCTATATAATGCTTAATTTAGTATTTTTTTGTAAAGTGGTTGTCCGTCACTTTTTTATCAACAATAAATGCATGTTTCTTCTATAATTAAGTAAATAATTTTATTTCAACCTCCTTAAATGGTAATATTTCAATGTCTTTTTCAAAAATGTTGACGTTGAAATTTGGGGGTCAAGAAAGCAATGCATGACCTCATATACCAGCTATAATCATTTGAGAGTAAAATATCCAAAACTTTATCATTTGCTGCTGAAATATTGTTTATCATGTTAAAAATCACAAATCAAAACACCCAAACTTTTATCTGAATTAAATCATGTCATGTACATATCTGTCTGGACACATGGTACTGTAGTGTAGACAATTTAGGTAATTTTGATACCCTCTCTGTAAGCCTCAGATATGAGTGTCAATGCAATCAGAAATAAACAAACTAGTTTGTTAGTTAGGAGAAGAACCTAGCTGAACTGTGTAAAAGTTTTAGGTCTCTATGTTAAAAATTATAAAATCTGTACGGAAAAATGTTCAAAAAGTGTCCGGTTGATGGTCCCTGACCAGTGTAGTCTTAGATTATTTTACATTTATTTCATCGGCTGTAAGCCAAAGAACAAAATGCGGCATGTCCAATTTTACATAATTTGTCATACTTTTATACAGACAAACTATAATACAAAATAATATTTTCATGCACTTGAGTCATTCGAGACATCGTAATTTTAGTTTTGTTTAAATAACAGACAAATAATTTTTCCTACGATTTTATCCCTAGCTGTTTATTATCTATCGGTCTGATAAACTTCCTTAGACGCTTTGACAATCGGTACAACTAATGGAAAAAAATGAGTGTGAAACTAATCAAACACCATTTGTTTTGACAAAAAATAAATTGCTGTTATCATTTAACAGATATATCTAGATAATGATACTGAATTTGTGAGTTGGTTACAGCAGAAGTAGGTTAAGATATTGTGTACAGATGTGGAGTCGTCATTTCTTCCTCACTGTTAGCCTTAGATATCTGCATTTTAATTGAATACAGAAATAAAAATAAGTTACTATTAAGACTTTTGGATTACTATTGTCATTGATAAATAACCTTAATCTCATATTAATGTAGTTTTGTGTAAGACCGAGTACTTTGTCATGGGTTTGTATATATTTTTAAGCGACGCCATGCGCGTAATACAAACATTGCAGAAAAACACAATATATCTAATACTTTAATTTAAATCTTTAAACTCGGCATATTATTAAAATATGTCGCAATATTATCAATTCAAAACAATCTGTTCATTTGACTTGTTAAGTCATTCCCAAGAGTTGCGGCTGTTAACTAAAAACATTTATTATGCTGGAATTCGGTTGGAATATGAAATCTTAATTTGTTCAAGGTTCCCAATATCGACTTGTGTTGTGTTTTGTTATTATTCATGAGGTAGTTAAAATTAAATTTCAGACGTGACTGAAAATCAAATCTCATTAGACGCGTGGAGTGGAAACAATTGTTTGTATCGTACCATCTTAAATTATATTGATTTAAATTTACATGATTAATTACGCGTATCGTTCACAAGCAGCGTTTTACATTGGAATTAACAGTCAAAACATCTGAGACTAAAAGCAATAAAATCTTTATGTTTCAGCATTTTTTTGTCTTAATCCATACCCTTTTTCTTTTGTTAGAGAGTATAAGGTTAAGTTATTTTACAAAAAAGTAAACTGGTTTTGTTTGTTTCTTTTTTGCATTAGCACACTCGATTTTAAACACATATTGTTTCATTCTGTATAATTATAAAGTGATTAAAACAGTTTGTTTTATGTATTTAAGATACAGAGCAATTAAAAAAAAATAAAGAAAAATATCATCTATAACTTTGTTTACGCCGAACTCAATTCAATAAAAAAACAAAAATAATATAGCAGTACGAAAGAGTTACTCTTGAACTGAAAATTCTAACATCAAAGCAAAGGATTCATTTTATCAATAATTTGTTTACTAGAGTTAAATACATGTGTGCTAACAGCATGGATTTAGTATATACACGTTTCTATATTTTTTTGTAATTTTTCAATAATTAAGTATAACTCAAGAGTCATATTTTTATGACTTATGATTTAAGAAACACCATAAGTATTTTGATATCCTTAACGAGTAACCAGACAAAGTTTAAAATAGAATCTATTACATTTATACTGTAAAATATCAAACAATCGTCTACATACGATTTGTTAAGTGTCGTATTACGATTCCGGATTATTATAAAATATTGAAATTTCCGTTGAAAGATGTTTATCTTAATTTGCCACTCCATTATATATTGTATGCAATTCCTAATCCAATTACAAAATGTCAGCAATGTATTTGGGCGATTTATGTTTGCATTTATGTTCTCTTATTTCGTAAAGATTACATGCCTCGAAGCCTATCGTGGGATTTCTCAATATTACGTTATCATATTAAAACATATGGTATTGTAAAGATTATATGCAAGTCGAAAACATGGTCTATTCAAATATGTTTTCGTAAACAAAAAAAACCCCACAAAATATGTGCAATTTAAAGAAGTTTTTGTATCAGAAAATCTGGATTTGTTTTCTTTTCGATTCATACTGTAAGTTATCTATTATAATTTTATGTTATTATTCTACCTGAAATTATAAAACCTGTTTAATGTCGGTTTCTCACAACATTCAGTGACACCTATAAGAAAAAATAACCTGTCAAGCATGTCAAGCTTTTGGGTAAAGTGTACATAAGTATATTGTAAAAAAATCATTACACAATAGCTGATACAGCATCAACATGATTTAACTGTATTAACTTCAGTTATAGGTGATAATGAAATAAAATAAGCTTGTTAAAAAAACATCTTAAAATGATGCTATTTTTTAAAATAAAATTGTAGCTATATGTCTGAATAAAACAACTGATGTTCCATGCTTCTACTTGTAAAGACAATTCTGAACTTCTGAATTCCGAAACTACCAAATTCAACATAGTAGAACTATTTTAAAGATTTATTTCTGTAATTCCTAAATATTGTTAAACAATGTTTCTATGGAAAACAGTAATTTTGATATTGTCTGGAAAAAAATATTGAAAATGCTGAATACTGCTCAATCCAGTGCAAGGAGCGTTGACGGTAGCTTGCAATTATCACTACCGTCCATAAACAGGCTCAATAAAACCGAATCTGCAAACAATTTTAACTTTGCCTCGTTGGGCCTGCTGTAGGGATTCTGTTTTTCTCTATCTGAGATAATCTTGAATGTGCCATTGAATACATGTTCATCTTATTCTGACATAAGCTGGAGTTAATAAGGTAAACAGAACCATACATGTAATTGACACTTTTGTCGTGAGTATGTTTCTACCTTAGGACTGTATTTAGACAAACGTACGACAAATAAACATCCGAACAATATAAATGAAAAAAAAGTCGACCATGTACATTTCTATAAACAAGTTACAGTGAAGATATATAGAATAATGTATTTCTGAAGTTATGCACATTTTTCAAATTGAGATAAAGTTATATTTATTTTTACTATTTATATCTAAATGATGATTGACCAATAATTGATAATAAGAATTGTTTAGGACGAAAAAAAAATGCCTAACGTATTTTTTTTATTTACTTAGCGTAACCGATACATTCTAAAGGAAAGGATATTTATTGAAATTCCCGTTCGCCATCTAAGGTTATTAAATATCCTTAATAAGTATAACATGAAATAGATATGACACAATTTAAGCCTCTTTGACAAAATGTCACTTTTATGAATGGCTGACAAAATTAAAATGCATTTGACATCGTTTATTTGTTTCCCAAACGTTCAAAATGGGTTGGGTTGCTTATATTGAGATTGTTAACAATAATATACGTAAATATTAAGATAATGTTATCAGAATGATTGTTACAAGGAATAGAAACAGACAAAGTAGATAACTAATTTGACATGTTACATAACACACATGTTGTATCTATACAAATACGTTATTGGTATATTTAGTTTATAACATCTTGAAGGATAACAGCTTTTATCACTGATATGATACGCAGCCCATCATCTAATTTACCTTTTTGCACTTGAGGAATACAAAGCTCAAATATACTTTTTCAATTGGAAATAAAGAACGATAAAATGTTGTTTTTTTATTAATATAAAGGCATCTATTTTATGATGAGAATTTATAAACTGTCAATAAAGCTATAAATTATTTATTTGAAATGGTAAAATACGTTTTTATATTTCAGAGAGCATTGACACATACAATGGCGTATGGTGGCTTTTTAGTTTTATTAGTAGAGGAAGGCATGAGATGAATTTACGCGCATTATTTCAGGCAAGAACACGGACTTCATTTGTACCACAGACGTTCCGTAAGCTTAGCTTGATAGCTTCCCTATATGAAAGAATCAAAACTACAGCGGTGACCGGCAAGTGACTCTAGGTCAACGGCCCTAACAGCTTGGCAACGGACCCTTTCATGGCAGCCGAATATAAAAAAATGACTAAGAATTAGATGTCTGTTAACATAAATACACAGTTTTCCCAAGAATAAGTTAACAACAACAACAATAACAAAAACACATACTCACATTGCAAATATAGCTTTAGTTTATCCCTGTAGATACAATAGAGAAAATAAGAATCACTAAAGAAAGCCAAACACGGCAAAATCAACGCTTACTTAATCTGTAATTTACTCATGATATTTGTTTTGTGTAACGTTGTTTTTGATTGGTTGGCAATTACACTTTAAAGTAACCGTAAATAGAGGATATTGCAAGAGTACATATTAATACTTGATTTATTAAACAAGTTGAATAAAATCATATTATGCGAGGCTTTGCATAGCGTAATATTGTTCTATTCAACGAGTTTCATAGATACGTCGAATATAATATACTATTTATCACATGTTCAAAATAAGTACGGAAAAAATCAAAGTCCAAAAGACTGCATCGAAACATAATCCGTGTTTTTATACAAAGTCTGTATAAAACATTCAAGAAGTAAATTATTCCATTAATTTATTTCAAAACATTTAAAGAGACAACATTCATTGGGCAAAGGGAGTCAATTTTGTTTTAAGTGATTAATAAAGATACCAGAGCATTTGAGTCTGCAGTAAATCAAATTTCATTTATTTGTTAATGATTTTTAAAGAACCAATGCGACGCTTTATCGTTACATGGAGACACTACAACATTGAAGTACAACATTTTACAAAGTTTGAAATGCATGACCAAGTCAGCAAACAGTCGAATGTCCTTTGAAAAATAAATCATGTCGGAATATTTTGTATGGTTGTTAGCCTTTGAAACTTGTTTCTAGCAGCTGCAATTTGGAATTGGTAGATCAAAACAATAATCTATGTCAGGAAAAGATGTTTGTCTAAATATTCCAAAGTAACTATTTTTGTATAGAATATGTTTTTACTTTTCCTTGCGGTTTTCTCAAAATCAATATTAATGAAACTTTTTCTTTCTTTAAATGGAAACAGTTTTAATTTTATTTTTATTTCGATGTGTCAATTTGACACGCAATGTACTTTTGTATCCGTTATGAATTACTCTAAGGGAAATGAGTCTGGAAACACAAAGGTGTACGAAGAGGTGATAACAAATCGAGACATTCAATCGTTTTGTCTGCATATTTGTTAAACATTCCTTTAACATTCTGTTTATTTTTAAATTTGAGTAACGTTTTAGGCAATGTTAGAATAGTACAAGAAATGTAGAAGTGTAGTTTAAGTGTAATTGCAAAGTGATGACAGTTTAATCTAAACAAATAATTATAGCTTCAAAAGATTTTTTTTCGATCTCAGCTTATGTTAGTTTCTGTGGAATAAATATGATTATGTAAAGAAACATTTTTAAATAAAAAAAAACAATAAAGAATTGGAAACTATTACATTTTTTTTAAATTGTACTAAATGAAATAAAAATAAATCGCAAAGATCGCTAATTCATGTAATTAAAAGCTTTCACTTTCGACTTTCTGTTCAGAGACATTAAGAATCATTACGGTAATGTTTGATAATTTAGTTAAAACAGACCCATAGGAAAAGGATTTGTAAATATTTACATTATTTGGCATGGTATCCTGACTGGAAAAGTTTAAAAAAGCAAACCGGAAGAGTATATGAATATGGTCGTTGACTTCTATAATTCTATCCTGTACTCGCAGCTGTTGTCATAATAAGGTCAGCTATTTTTCCATGTCGAAAGCAGTTGTTTGTCTGGGTGTCTTTCATTCTAGAAAAACACCGTATTCCACATGTGATATATATTATCAGGGGTTTCGCCAAATAAAACAATGCAGTATTATTGAAGAAGCAGTGATATATCTATGACAATATAAAAATCCAATATATTTTTGGATACTAGTAAAAATTGCAAAAACTGATATTGTTTTATGATTAACTTCAGTGCAGCAGCTTCTCAGTATTAAAACTAAAACTAGGTTAAGATTTTTTAACATATAAACAAACCTAGGTTCTTATATTTTATTTGCAACATTTTGACTGTGTTTATTTTATTGCAATTTTTACATGTTTATATTGAACTAGAGATCAAGCATAATTCATTTTTCAAAGATGTAAGAGACAAATGATATAAAATTGTCAACGATATGTGCAAAATAATTCATCTGCTACTTATATAATAATGAATTTAAAAGGTTTGCTATTTCATAGTTATTAAATTTATTTAAAATAACATGTCTACTTTTCGAAAGAAAACAAAACTGTTCTAAACAATTTTTAATAGGTTTCAGTCGGCAATAATGTGATAAAACGGCATTAATTGCAATATTTAAAATTGTATGCTATCCCTTGAGAACATTAAATGTAATCATGACCTGACTTCCTAATGAAAAAGCTTAGTGTGTGTTTGTGCTTTATTCATGGAATAAATGTGAACAAAACCCTAGTGATTAGATCGAGATATAAGCGAAATATTGTACTGATCGTACAACGATTAAACGATACAATCATAAAATAACTGTATGAATTCACTTATCGTTGATATTTTGAATGGCTTTCTCAGCACTGTTGAACTTTAATCTTAAATAACTTCAAACAATGATCAGTGTTGCTTTGTGACATTTGTATCAGGGGTGCATCATAAATATTCTATTTTTCAAAATACACTGATGAAAGTGCGTACTTTAATAAATAATTAAATATGCGCATGTTAAAAATGTCTTAATTGCTTTGCATGTGATTGGGTTGTCGATATCCGTTCCTGTATAAAAGGTTACTTAATGCATATAAAGTAATGGGAAGAAATGTGTTGTGCTATTAATAAGGAAGGTAGCAAGAAAGGCAAAAGTAGATATGATGCACTTTATTACGTGTATGTACTAAAGGCTAATTGAATTAACAAAAAATTGTTTCATTTGTGTAAGAGGTTTGTACAAGGTTATACTTTCATATTAAAATGAAAACGATCACATAAAAATGATGAAAATCATTGTTGGCACATATATATCATTTTTAAATGAACGGAAATGATGATACACTACTATCTAGTTAATAACAATGTACTATATAATTATCATCATATGTCAGACAAATAACAAATATCATTTCTGAACCAAGGAAATCATAAACACTACATTTGTGTTTTTTCAGTTTGTTAAAAAAAATAACAATGTTAATTTCAGAGAATTATCATAGAATCTTACTTCTCTACCAATTTAAGTGATTTTTATATCACTTTGACGATAGTAAATATCACAATAAGGTACACTTTTACAATAAAATTCCCAATCAACATATATTAACCAAGTTTAAGGCAACAAAGGATAAAAAATAGTTTTTGAGATAATTTTAATTTTCATTGTAATTTTTAGGTTATTCTTTCATATTTTTATAATTTAGACTATTATGCAAAAAAAGATAAGAACACTACAATGAATGATGTTCATATGTCAACTGTAAGAAAGTCTAGCTATAAAACGTGTCGGTAAATCGAACATTTTATCTTTGATGTGTTCAACATTTTCCAACTTCCGTACCATTGAAGGCCTGCGTTGTTTAAATACATGTAACAATAATTCGTACGAAATTATCAAACATCTTTCAAATTAGTTGATATCTAGAAGCTTCTCATATAAGCTAGTAATTTGTTCCAAAAGTGCAATGTTTTATTTATTAATGATATATGCATCATATCTGTCTGTTGGTTAATATTTTGCAGTGTCCGCACGTTTATCTTGGTAGAAAGAACATAAGATATGTACTCTACAGGGCGGTGGTTCTATCCTCGGACAAGGCAAAATTTCTCCATGACAATTGATTTTTATACAGTGATGTAATGATCAGTTTTGTCTCGTCATTAATTTAATAATGATGTGCGATTATAAATTGGTCTCTTGGTCAACAGCATAATAAGTGACCATTCAGCCAAATGGTTGACCTTCATACGCATTTACACACATTTTATATTTATGGAAGATTCCATCATTCAATAAAAAGTAACGTTTTCTTCAGGTAAGGTAAGTAATTGAAATGAGACAAAAAAATCTTTTTTTTTAATTATGTTTATCCAAAATTTTTGTACTGATTATATACAAATAATTCTGATACATTTCAAAGAAAAAAAAGGAAAATATCATTTCAATATTTAAAAGAACAGTAATAATTTGTTTTATGTGGTTATCTCTCGAGAAACGTTATAAACATTATCTTAAAAGTGTTGCAACTTAACAAACCAAAACAAAAAATTTATGCAAGTAGTTTTTCTAGTAGTCTACTTTTGATAAAAGAAAATATTATGAAATTGCCATATTGATCAATTATTGTTTCACTTGCACACGATTCTAATATAATATTTTGATTAACAATGTCAAAGCTTTTTCACTTTTCAAAAGTTGTTTGTTTATTCATATTTGTAATGGAAATAAAGGTTTTGAAGTGAATACTGTAACATTTCATATGATTAACTACAGATAAGTATGTTACTACTTTATAATATGAAAATATAAAACAGAAACTGTATTTTGACAGTGAATACAAAACCTTATTGCTAAAATGCTGCTTAATGCCAGGTCTGTTTAGTTTTGCATTTTACTCGTATCAAAATTTGTAACAGTAATGAAAACACCAAATGAAATGCTTTTTTGCTTAGAATACAATACACATGATAATACACAGAACTAATATTTTATTTCTTAAAAGTATGAATATATAAAACAGAAACCAAATTTTGACAATACATGCTCTCAAGACTAATGGAAGGTCTGTCTGTACTTCTGTTTACTCAATGACGTAATAAAATAATGTTTTAATTATAAAGATGGACTTTTGCCTATATTGTTACCTTCAAAATGTCTAAAAGCTACTATCTATTTCAAATGTGATAAAGTTATGTCCTTTTTTTAAAAACTTTTAAGATTATGCATAAAATAACTCTCTAGTACATACGATTATCAATAACATGAACTCGTGTAAGCTTGATTAAAATGGCCAAGGTTTGGACCAAAATAGTGTAACTTATTGAATAATATGAACCAGTATATCGTTTATTTGTTTCTTACAGTGACTTAGCCCTCAAGTTAAACAACATATCCATGATATATTTAGTGGTAGTTTTTTTCTATTGATGAAATAGTCTAATAAGCTTCATTCGAACATACAAACAAAAAAAACAACATTTCAACAGAATGGGTGTTAACGACATGCATAATTCCTGCAGTCCAGTGCACTTGTTTTACCGCATTTCATTTATTTGTTTTTGCCTTTACAAAGACAGAACCAAATTGAATTACATTGATGCTTAAAAGGACATCTCAATTTATTATTTTACACTGTTAAAAGTACTTATTAATTAAGAAAAAGGATGTGACGAATTTTAATATGAAATTTCTACCATTAAAGAATGAAAGACACCAAATGACCTTTACTACATTTTTTGTGTCAATGTTATGAAAAATCTTAATTATTTGTTACTCATGATAAAAAGTTCCAAATTAAGAACACTTAAAATGATGTAGTTGTATTATTTTTTAAGTAATTTTGTACCAAATGTCTCATTGTCTCCTTTGATATTTACTTTACAAATTTAAAAGGTCTCTCGTGAATTACGAATAAAGTCGATGAATTCTCATTACTAATGTAAATGTGACAATAAATCGACGGATTCAATTCCTTTTGTCTACCCCTTCCGTCTTGTTGTCAGTCCTTGGCTATTTGGATAGTTAAATAGTTCTTGTTTTTAAAGTACAAGTAATCTTAAAATACGACAATCAGAAGTTATGATTTCACGTGAGAAAGCATTAAGCAGAGAGAAAAAGAATTCCTAAAAAAAGTCGCAAAACGGCAAAATCGAAATTGTTGCAGATTCAGTTTGTTTAAGCCTTTTCATGGACGGTACTGGTAAGTGCATTCTACCGCCCTCTATCATCAGCTTAAGCAGTATTCAACAACCAGCATTTCTGATATGTCATAACCAAGTATCTACTACTTATTAAATATTAATTGATGAAGAATTATAGGAACAAAAAGTTAGACTAATACAGTCGCAGCTTAATTAAGGGTCTATGTAATAAAACACATGAATGAGGTTTAAATTACGAATACCATAAATATATTATTTGATCAGCTTAGTACATATTGCTTACTTTTCAACAAAGATGAAATTAAAAATATAGTTATAAAGTATTATATTATGTTTGATATATGTTTTCACATCACTTACAAAACGTATAACAAAATCAAATAGAAAGATGGTAAAGTGTTGATGTAGTTATATATATTCATGTTTCGTGTTTTCCTCTTTTAATGACCTCATTTACAATATTCACGATATTTGTGTCAGTTATAAATTTCCCGTATAATGGAAACAATTACTTTATTCATCCAGCGTATTATTAGTTGTTCCCATCAATCATTTAATATGAGAACTATTAGGTTACCTGGTTAAAAACACATTAGAAAATCAGTATATTTATGCCCGGTATGTTGTAAAATTCATGATAAACATTTAATATGACACTGGTGTGAGAGTTCAGCGAATTAAATAAAACCTCTTTCCGTAGCATACATTCAATAAAGTAAACTTTAGTGTCTATTTCTATTTAGAAATCTAGTAAGGAAAATAATACAACATACCATCAATTATAAACTCTATGAAGTTGATGTTTAAATCGATGAAATCCGATGAGAACTTACTCGAACATTAATGAACTAAACAAAAAAAATCATTTACCTAATTAGTATATTAAGGTAATTAACATCTAACGCTTTAAAATCAACTACTTAGACCATCAACAACAAAAACAAAAAAACTGATTTAAGTCGAAAAACAACTTAGATGACAGTGGGAAAACTTACAGGTTAATTAAATAACACTATGTTATTGCCTATATTTCAAAGTCGATAGGTTGTAAACAAATAGATTTTGTTCATTGAGAAAATAAAAAAAATATGTGCATTAAAACTAAACTAAAACGGATGAATTTATATTTCGATGAAATTATAAAACATTGTCTATCAAAACTTGTATACTGACGATATCAATTTCGTGAAAAATAGTTTGTAATATTATCAACAATATTCTTGAAATTGCAAGTAATTTAAAAAAATAAAAAACATTTTAAGATCAAAATACAAAAGAGATTTAAAAAATAAACTTTACTGCCAAGCAGCAAACATTTTTATCATTCAAAAATCGTACTCACTATTTTAAAATTTTATTATGATAACGTTTTAATGGCAACGTTGATTAGTTGGAAATGATTTAGGTCAATACAAAAATGCTTCTCTGACGTTAAACTAAATTGTCAAATTAAGGAAAACCGCTTCTTATTTTCGTCTCGTATAATGTCGTTGGCATTCCTGTTAAACAGTCATAGTATAAAAATAGAACAAAAATTATTCAATTGTACTTTTCAATGCTTGAAATTTACACAATATAACCAGCGAAACTTTTTTCTAGGAATTAGTTGTCATTTAGACAACAGAGGTCTTTATAAATGCTACGGAGAAAAATGTTTGACATGGCATCTGGGGTAAATTATTTCGATTTGCTGTCAGGTTTTATAGCTCGGCTTTCTAACAGATGTCATATTTACAGGATTTATGGGACATCTTCTAATACACTGGTGATGCAAGGAATTTCTTTCCATTAGACGGGAAATTGGCATACACCACACTTATTGTTAATACGAAGCATGGGGTTATAGATATATCAAGGAGACAAAATCATTTCTTAGTTTACTGTAAGTTGTAAAAACAAGTGCTTTTCAGGGTTAAGGCTTTCATCCGGGCAGGTGGCGGTTACACACGTTATTAAAATTTCGACTACATAATGTCATTTTTGAAATAGGTTACGTAATCGTCAACATTTACCAAAAATATCCACCAGTAAATGTTTTGTAAACGCTCCATCACCATACTTATGAACATTTAAAAGTTTGGTAGAAAACAACACATTTGCTTATGCGTCAATAATTTGGTTAACAATTAACTTAACTCATAAATGTACTCGTTTATGATTTCTAAATTGGTATCACTTCTTTTCACATTATTATATCTTAGCTCAATTATGTCGTCATCACACGCCAGTCCTTTCAATCACAACCAATTTTAAACTTCCGTGGTGTGCTGATTTTCAGGTGTATAGTTAACAAATGCAATTCATGAAATACATCTTTATCCCCTACAATAAGTTTCTCCCATAATGTGAACTCAGCAAGAAGAAAACAAACAAAAAACGATTCACTGTGCTGTAAAACTTGGTTGACAGTCAGCCCTATCCCCCCCACCCAAAAAGAAAACAAAAAATGTTACCATTACAGTTTCAAGTTATAATAAAAAAGTGACCAAAATTTCATATGCTACATTTGTCACATAAACATGAAATCAAACTTTAATTTCTTTAAGGTTATATAACATTGTTTACACTCTTCTGTTGTTTTGTTTTAAGCTCAAATATCGTCATTAAAGATAATATATAGGACGTGTTTTATAAGTTAGATTCCGACGTTACCTTTTATATAATATTATAAAATACCTTTGAATTTAGATGAGTAAACATTCTAGATAATATTTAAAAATATAACTTTTAAAAGCATGTTTTTAAATCTCGTATGAAATTAAAACACATCGTCGTAATTTACATGAAATGTATTTGCTTCATTAGTCAATTTAGCCGTTCTTCCCACAATAATATGTATATTATTGTTTACAAAGGCTATTGTCCTTTGAAATTACACTTTTCAATCATGCTATGTCTCATTTCCATAAAAAATAAGTTTCACTGACCAAAATTCTCAAAATAGCACCAGTGAGATTAGCAAAAAGAGAGGAAAATGTCATCCACCTCTATATTGTTTGTTCCTGTTAACTATCAAATCGCAGAAAACCCACTTTATAATGATACATGGTGATATAGTTCTAAAGGAACACAAAAGAATATTAGATAAACTGGCAATCTTCTCAATTTCTTTAGTAAGGATATTGAACTGCAGGCTTTGCCATCAAGTTTATAAAAGATATACGATAGCTCAAACATTATATTGTCCCTGTTTGTTAACATCGTGTTCATGTCAGGAATTCCGTGAAATATGTATTTAATATTGTTTCCAGAATACATCCTCCTTTCTAATCTACTTAGCTTGTATATTGATGAAATTATACAATATTTTGGACAAGTTGATAACCATTCAATAATGTTGTTAAGTTATTGTGACCATTTATTTGTTTTTATTTTTATGCAGCACATTGCAATCATTATAATGCCTTTATACTGATGAATTATTGATTAAATAACAGTTATATTTATTCAATATCTTTCATTTAATAAAACTATTCTATATTAAATATGTATATTTTAACATTTAGATTGTTTTGTTCTAGAGTACATAGAACATCTGCTTTACGGAAAAGTTTAATAGTTGTTTAATTAACAAAAAAAAAATGTTACTGAATAAACAACTTAAATACCATGGCCTATTCAGTTAGTGACATAGTGTGAATATATGACAGTCAGGAAGTTTCTAATATAATAAATATAAGATATTAAATAATTTCATATTATTTGGGAACACTCTCAATCAATGTTTTGAACAACAAACATTAGTTAATAAAAGCTACATTTCCTAAATGACGTGTGTTAAATTTCTTTACGTTCAGTTTATACATAATTTATATGTAATTCAATAGTGTAAGATCCTTAAAACTTGAAGACACACTCTGAAATCCGTTCCTGAAACCAACGAACGTACAGATTCTTGCTTCAGGAAGTAACGGCTTGCACCGACAGGGTTTGAACAATCTTGGCAAGCGATCCTTAGAATACTAGTTCGACAAGTCAACAACTCGCCCATGTCGTTACCATCTTTTTATGGGTAAAACGTTTTATTGTTTTCAATGTAGGTTAAATAATATCCATCTCATTCATTCTGAAACCAAATGTCTCATTGGATAGCATCCAATAGAACCATATCATTGTGCTATTAAATAACTATTTGCATTTAGCTAGACTGATGCATCTCCGTTCAAAACGATTTCTATTTTATTGTTGATTTGCCGTCCAAAATGTCTTTATGTGATATGTAATTTGTTACTGTGTATATACCAATTTGTCTAAAATGATTTATATTCTCGTTGGAAATGTCATGTTTAGTATCAAATTATCGGTCAAAGAAATATTATTTAACTGGATTTGTCTTCTTTACTACTTAACAAATTACTTACAAAAGAAATGAACCATATATCCGTGTCATAATTGTTAGCATCATTTTTTTTGTTTACCAGTCGCTATGCTTCTGTTTTGATTTTAAATCAAAATTATTGATAATAAGGGAACGATCGGCGCTTTCAAATAATATATTGTCGAAGTGAAAGACATTACATTAATACTTTGACAAATTTAAAGAAAGGTGTTTTTCACATAGCATGTATTGTTATTCCTGACCCCCATTTATCGGACCATTCCTTATGTATCCTACACTTTAGACCAGATACATAAATTATCTGTTGATTTTATCATATTCTTGTAATCTGTTAGAAATATATTTGGCATCGCTATTATATGTTTCTTCGTTTATATAAAATTATGTTACTATATTGTTTTTTTTTTTGTCACTGAATTATAATTACAAACATGTATATGATATAGAATATTGACCCCTGAAATGGCTACCAGGTTTATCAATGGAGGTAACTATATTAAACAAAATCTAGAAAAATAAAGCAGTAACATGTCTTGTAAGCCTCAATAACCTTTATCCAATCACAAAGAGGGTAGTAAGAAACGTTATTTCTCAGACATCATCCATAAATGACACTGCTATAAGAAACTGGACGAGATTAAAGGAAAGAACGAAAGAAAGAAGAAAAAAGAAAGATAAACAATGAAGACAGGAACTTATAAGAAGAAAAGAATCAAGGAAGTAAAGACAAAACAATGAAGACAGGAAGAAAGAGACTGTAGATAGCAAGGAGTGCAGGAAAGAAGGCAAAAAATTCAAACAATTTACAATTTTTAAAAGTTAACTCTAACTAACCTCAACATAAAACCAGAAAGAGGAAAATAATTTGATGACTATTAATAAAAATTTGCTGAAACAAACAAAAAAGAAAAAAATGGAAACACCTTTCTGCAAGGGCGTTGAAGACAGGTGACAGACTTTTATATGCAGTTAACACCTTCTCTGAAATCATTTCATCTATATATCGACCGTAATTGATAATTAAAAAGTGAATGTAAAAGCAGTTATTCTAGAACATCAACAATGGTCCCCACCTTTGCTCTATGTTGAATAGCGATGAATAAAATAGTATGAAATAAGGCAAATAACGACAAAACGTTCACTCGTGTTAATAAAGCTAAACAAAGAAAATCACTTTTAATTTTAAAAATTTAATAACGTAAATGCAGTGTAAAAACATATTATGTACGATATGAAGAATGTCAGGAATAACTTGAAATATCAATTAAAATTGCAACGGTTGATGGCATTGCCGGAAATTCAATAAGCGCAAACACTTGATGTGCGCTCAGAACATCAGTTTTGCAATATTGTAGGAGAATTCATTTTTGGAACACTGATCACCGTCAAATTTCTAAACAAAAACAAATTGGCAATCAAAATGAAATCAAGGCTTGTATTTACAAGTGCAACTATCAGTCAAAGCATACTACTGTAGAAGTTTTCCATTATTTTGCGAAAATGATTGTCCTTTTAGTACTAAATATCATGTAAATCTAACACAACTGTAGGCGACAAATTACGAATGTATTACGAATTAGTCCAAAATGTTGATTTTGCAAAAAATAGGCATTGTGAAAAGAGTCTTTGACAGTTCTTTTTATTTTTCCCTATCGACCGATTTAGCTTTTCAATTTTGATTAATACATTTTGGTGTTCAAGTATTGTTTATTTGTTCTAAATATCAGAATTAATGGTTTTATTATCGACTGTCATAATTATCTGAATAAATGCTTTACTACGCAAGTTGATTTCTGAAACCTTGAACTTACTTTTACGGAAACTCTTTTAAATTTTAACAGATAAATTTTATTCTTAATAACATGACCCGACTGGTCATTATAGTTTTATTTCTTTTTAGTAAAGGTTTTTGTGCTCATAACATAGAGTTCTTTGTTTAAATTTTATAAAAATTTGTACTCGTATACTAGTTGCAATGTACTCTTATAATATTTCGCCGTTAGCCAATATTTTCGTTGGTAGAAATCTTTAAAAATTACAATTGTACCTAGATATTGCTGTATTGACAACAAATGCTATCTGTACTGAATTGAAAAAAACACATATACAATCTTATTTACAAAGTTAGGTATAACACCATTGCGGAAACTGGACAACAACAGCAAAAGCAACAACAACAACGAAAAACAACGAAAAAACAACAAACACAAAACATCCGTTTAAAGAGTTGAGTTTTATGTTCGTATGATTGACGTTGATGACGTTATATTAAAGGAAATTTTAAAAATGAGCGTGTCATGCATATTTTGTTAAATCAATCCTTAAGTCAGAACTGTGAATACAGAAAAGCTTATTGGTACATTTTAGAATAACATAATTACATAACATATACCTTTTATTATACAAATTAAATCAATCGTTACAAAAAATATCTTATAAAAGTTAAGATAAATCACTCAACAACAAATTATCATAATGGATAAGATAATTCTTTTTAAATAAATATCCCATTTAAAAAAAGCACTTCTGAAGCTGTTTCCGTTTATATTAAGCCCGATTATAAAATGATAAAAAGCTGGTATTATTTTTCCAGATTCCGTCGCCAGTAATGCTAGAATTTCGCAATATTTCTTCTTCAGTGTCGGTTTGCCTAATTGCCTAATCTGAACGTGTATAATTTTTAAACAAATTAAAAATATTTTGAAATGAAGTCGGCAAAACAAATTACATTAAATGGAAAGAAGGAAAAAGTTCGGACACGGCATAATTAATCTGAAAAAGCAAATACTTCAAATGCTTTTGATAAAAACAAAGTGTGTTATCATAAAATAAGCACATCGTTATCTACAGCATAACCATCCTAGACTGAAGTTAAACAAAATATCTATCACATTGTCTATTTATACAAGAATTGTGATTGAATTTGCATAACCAAATAGAATATTCGTCGTTTCTTGTAAAAAAAATCAACAAAAAACAAACAATTGTTGAAAATTCTGTAAAAAAAATATGTTGATTTTCTAAAGAAAACTTTTCAGAGCGGCCAACCCATGTGACCTTTGAGCATTGTAGTCGCAGACAAAACTGGGATTTCAGAGCGATGCTAGTAAGGCTCTTACTGATGACATTACTGTCACTTGATACATAAACAAGGCTATCCGGAATTCTAAGCTTCAAAAGATGGTGCAATCGTTTTATAACCGCTTTTGTAGATTATTCCTGTAGAGAGAATTAGTTTTAGAAAATTTCAAAGCCGCACGTGCCAAAAATGTCTCAGACCCAGACAAATTTACAAGTATTTTCGGCCATAAGTTACTTACCTTGTATGTTTCCATTACAAACTTATTTTTGAATTTGATGAATTTATTTAAAAACTGTTATGATTTGAAAGAAAAACTGATAAAAATCCCTGTTCTATGATTGCCCACGATTCTTAAAAACGCGCGAAGAGAAACGTTTTGACAATTTAAGAGAAACGTGTTAAAGTTTTGATGAAAGCAACTTAGAAATTGTCTTATTATTTCAAGGTTAAGTACAAACACAATTATAGTGTTAACATTTCAGAGATCAAAAGATTCCTGAATTATCTGAAATATTCTAAAAATGAAACTAACAATTATTCAATGTGACGGTTAATGCAAAATTTCATCCGCATAAATTTTGTTTATTTAATTATGTTGCCGTAAAGTTCAAATTTAAAATGAATAATCTCACTGTGCAAGTTTATAATTCAATAGCTATAATTTGTGTTATAATGGCATGTAATACTGAGGGATAATTCTAGAATCATATTATCTTATAATGATATCTAAATCATAGCCTAGTACTGATTGTATTGTGTTCGTAATAAATATATTGTTCATGTATAATGATAACCTCTATTTATATTCTGATTCGCTTTATATCAATTCAGTTATACTAATCTCCAAGCATAAAATGCTATATCCTTACCTTTTCGACAATTAAAACCACAAGAACTTTGCTCTTGTATTAAAGTGAGAGATGATCGCCAGCCTAATTCCGCTCGACTTGTCTGTCTCTTATCTCATATAGATCTCAAAATTGAGCATCGGTAAAAAGTGAATGTGAATTTCCTGCTCATCCAGATGTGAGGTATAACACCAAATGTGATAAGGTCCATTGCAGGATAAGTTTCCAATTTATTTAAACAGTTATATAAAATTCAAACCTATTTTTATTTAAAGAAAATCGAATTTGATTTTACCCTCCTGACTCTCCTCTATATTGGTCGTTTTTTAATTGGAATTCTATGCAGTCGTCATCGACATATTCTTTCTGTCGTGGGTTCTGCTGTGTGCAAAACATGCAATGCATATAAACAAAATATCACTGTAGGGATTTTACGAATGCTTAACTCTCGAACAAATCCTCATTTAACTATTTATTGAGATTTTGCTACAAACAAAGAAATCGCTGCTGAAAATTGCATTCGAGCTCTGTGCTGAAGAGATCCATAAGTGATAGAAAAAAAACATCTACAAAACTACGGATCACTTCCATAAAACTATTAAATAGCCAATCTAAAGGAACCAGCTGATTGACCATTACCATCTTCTTGAATAATTGTCTCTACCTGCTTACCATAGGCTTCACAAATTTGGAATAAGTGTAATATAGTTTTACATTTCTCAACTTCATTTAGCTTGTGGTTACAAATATATAAAAAGAGTTTGGCTTTAAAAATTTCAAACCACATTATATCTTGTCCTTTATTACAAGCATATTTGTATTAACCGTATTGATGTCGCATAAAACAATATTTGACAATATTGTGCCATGTTCTATCTTTATGTTTAGATTTACGGCGCACCACTACAGTAAAGGTCATATAGTGCCCAAATCGGACATATGAAGTTAGCTAGTTTCGGGTGTAACATACTTCCAAGCAACACCAGGGTTGAAATCACCACTTCTGCTTGAACTAAGAGACGCATAGACTCCAGTTATTTGGACCAGTTTCGTCGCTTCTTATGAACGCAGGGATAAACAGTGGCTGCAATTCCTTAGGTAGTATTCTATAAACACAGTAGTCTGAATTATGGTAATCTAGACACATAGATTTTAGCCTCATTAAAATTGTGTACACAATGATATTCAGCATTTATAAAGAAACATTTTAAATTAAGTATATGCATAAATTTGTTAAGGTTTTAGAAATTATTCTATTTGTTAGGCATTGTGAGTCAGACCTTATTCTGCAATTTTAAAAGAGTTCTCTATGTATTACATTGAGATTTAGACAACACATTAGATAAGTATTGCGTGCAATGATGTCATGTATTATTAGAATCATCATCGTTCCAGACAGCTCAATTTAATTCTCATTTGAAGTGTATATTTCATACGATAGAAATTCTGCAAGAAAACAAGTAAAGAATTTGTCCATAAAAGTTGCATTGCTTTAGTAACTCTTCCAATTGGTTTGGTAGTTTTGGAACAAGTGGTAATGACAGATCCAGTATACAGGTCGTCCGTGGCCTAGTGGTTAACGTCTTTCAGTTCAATTCACTTGCCCCTCATCGCTGTGAATTATAAGCCCGACAGGGACTTTGGACTCTTTCATGTGATGAAGCTATCCAGCTAGCTTACGGAACGCCGGTGGTTCTACTCAGGTGCCGTTCGTACCTGAAATAATGCACGGAAGGGCACCTGAGGTTTTCTCCCATCAGTAAAACTTGAACGTCGCCATTTTACCTAAGGCTATACTGTGTCGATGTGACGTAAAACCCAACAAAGATCCGGTATCAACATAAATATTTAAACAATCAATAATCGATAAACAGAGTCTGTTTGATATAGTTTTTTTAATGAGGAAACTTCTCTCATGCATCCCTTTACCGTCGGTTTACAACGCTGCCTTTCCTTTTTGATCGTGTTTATCATATTTTAAGCAGTATTAAATCATCAACATCTCAAGCGTATTTAGTTTTTGGTATATGTTAACAAAATATTTTACTATGTTTATATTAAAATACATGTAGCTAGATAGTGTCATTCTCTTGCTAAAGTTCACTCCGACCAGTTTACACCAGTACATTTCATTTCATTTCATCTTAAGTTATTATGAGGAAAAAATGCCTCATAAATGGAAAAAAATGTTTGTCTTTCCTAAAGAAAGAAAAACAGTTGTGTGATTATGCTGTAATATGGATTTATAACATGTATGCTGTGTATAACCATGAATAAAACAAAGCTTAAAGTGAAATTTATTTGTGATAAACAGTTTTCAACTTTTGTAAAAAATATCCTAACAATATGTGTGAACTACTGAATAAGTAAACTATTTTACTAACTATCATTTACAGCTATATTTACTAAACTACTACTCCCTACTCCTACACTTACTGGCTACTCCTACTAATAATGATAATAATAATAATAATAATAATAGCTACAACAACAACAACCAATCCTATTGAAAGATACCTGTACATGGATCAAATGTCATGTAGTGCATGTTTTATTTATACAGTACGGAACATTGACAGCACTTAATGATGTATCATTAAAAGTCTACCAAACCTAATTGTATCTGTTGATTTTTTAACGCGATGTCTGCACTCGCAGGTTATTTGCCAGTGTTTTTTTATGAATTAATCTTATAAATTGTCATTTACAACAAATCAGTGCCCCGAAGATGAAAATGAAATAGTATATTAGCTTTAACGGTCATTTTAATATCAATTTAACATCATTTTATGCTGATTGCTTTTGGTTCATAAAACATAATCGGTCTACTGAGTTAAAATAAATAGTATTGAATACGTCTTAAGTTTTGCTTATATCTCATCTCTTCTCTCCTATATAGTCTAGATATTTGATTGCGAGGTAGATATGAAAAAACCCTATGACCAGTTCATTGTAAAATTTGAGATCGATATGTATTGTTGAAAAAAAAAGTATTAAAATTGGATATTTCAAACAAAACAAAAGTACGAAAATGCAAAAACAAAGCAAAAAATAAGTATATAAAATACAAAAAAAAGTTTCTTATTTAAACATTGAATCAGAAGGTGCAGTGCAATCATCAATTTTCAAAACTTAATCTGTTCTTATTGACAGTCTACATGTATTTTGTTGTGTAGTAAGGATAAAGAATCACTTCGATTTTATTCCAATGTCAGCAGTATGGTGGTTTATCCTTTCTTCCTGTTATTCTGCTTTATACACTGTATGTAGTTAATGTACATAATGTAAACATAGTAAGCCAAAGTGCTAAAACAACATTTGAATTGACAAATGCACTTTCCTGTCTTTATTTTGGAAACAAAGATAATCTAGATGTAACATATCGTTCCAGTAGGTAAGAGTAAAATTAGGACATTACATGTAGATGTGGACAGATCAATGAGTGGATGAAAATCTAAATGATTATCTAAGTTTTTATTTTGTACGTGATGCCTGTACTTGCAGATTATTTGACAGTTTTTTTTATTATGAATTAATCGTACAAAATGTCTTTTACAACAAATCAGTGCTCCGCAGATGAAATAGAAATAGTATACTAGATACAAAGGTCATTTTAATACCAATTAAACATCATTTTATGCTGATTGAGTTTTGTTAATAGAACATAATCGGTCTACTGGCTTGTAATAAATAGTATTGAGTACGACTAAAGTTTTGCTGATATCTGAAAAAAGTAAACTGTTGTTTTGTCGCTGGTCTGTTTGAAAAACAAATCCCTTATAAATAAACAGAAAAGAGTTTTAATTTTGAGTAGTAATCTTTCAGTATATATGATATTATAATTTCTTGCTTTGCCTTGACTTTGTCTTACAGGACAAGTCATTTACTGACAGATCGCCAAAGTTTCAGATTGTTGCCTATTTTTATCATGGTTGCGCTTTTTTAAATGCGCCAAATTGAAGCGCTAGCTAAAAGAGGGGATCGTATTTACACTTTTTCATTCCATTATACCATGATCATTTTTATACATCTTAGTTATTTATAATTAAAATGTTATTATTGTCAAAGGTTTATAATTGCACCGTTGAAAATATTTAACAGTGACTTTCAAGATATATTTTGTATGGCCGTCGTCAAAGAAAAATCAAATACGTTTTACGAACAAATAAAACAATTTGGATGATGATCATTCAATTTTAAACTTTTACAGTACATTATATTTAAACGAACAAAATGTATATACTGTACACTATAAGTTAAATGCAAATAATTATTGTAGGCCATAATTATTTTGAATAAGTCATAGCATACCTTTGAAATGATAAGAAATATGTATTTACAATTGATAAAGTTACAATTTATTACTGTAGCTTATAGAAGGGTGAATAAATACTTATGCCGTGAAAAGGCGTGATATTAAGATGTTTTAATACAAATTTCAACGCACTTGAAAGATGTTTGTAACTGCTAATGCACTATTGTTTAAGTAAAGTATTACATATTTTATATACTAGTTGTTTTCGTTGGAATGAGGATAAAACAATGACTTTCTTTCTAAAAGACATATTATTGTTTTATCAGACACATAAAAATTGTTTTTCCACATACGACATTCAAAGCAGATAATATTAAATCGTTTGGTGCTTAACAGTTTTCAGTTTAAAAAAATCAATTTGTTCTTACTAGACAGTCTAGTTTAAGAAATATATCAATTATGTAGTAAGGATAAATGATTACTGCGATTTTGTCTCAAGGTCAGCAAAATGATTGTTTACGAGGGTTGTTCAAAAAGTAATAGGACTAAGAGTCTTATGTCTCCATATTCCATTAGATTTTAAATATTTTCATATCCACGGCAATAGTTAATTGTTTTCTACAACTTCAGCATAAGTTTATTGAATTATTGCGCTAAACGCGTGTTCCCTGTGATATTAAATAACCATGGTAACACGCACCCGGCGCAGCGCATCAAAAATATTTTGACGCTAATTTGTACTTTCAGTTTATTCATAATATGTTGTCTTTTCCCCCTAATATTTCACCAACACATTTTATCATATTAAAGTGTCATGTTGTCCAAATTTGACGTCATTCAGACAAGAAATCGCTAAACTATAACGTTTTGAACAGCAGTGATAATCGCGTTAAATGTAGAAAAACTTAAAATGTGTACGATCATTAAATTTTGCCAACATATAGGCCCTACTCCTTCAGCTACGTATGAAAAGATTAAATTTTCACAGAACAATAATTAGGCAATTAGGACACTCGTTTTCAGCTGGAGAAAGCAGTTCAAAGACGGTGAATATGTGCTCAGCCGAAGAGAATATTTTTCAATTAATAAGCATTTTTAATTTACTGTACATAATCATATTGTTTTAAGAATGGCATGTGTAAATAAATAATATAAATCACTTTGTCATTTACATTTTATGTCCATGCCCGTTTAGCTTCCAGAATACCCAAAATCACGAGATCAAACCGAAAGATGCCGGCCACCGGGCATGTTTCGAATAAAGAAATGAAAATGTGATTGCTTTTTTTCGCTACATCTCCACAGATGAGTTCTATAACCGTTATAGTTACATGATTCAAGCACCTAGAACATTGTGGAGAATAATGTCAGAAAGAATGACGCTGTTTACATTTTGTATTTATTTTGCGACGTCATGAACGTCATTTATTTAACAATTAGCGTGCGCCGGGTCGCGTACCCCTTGTCATTTGTAAGTTGTACAGAATTGTTGTTTTTAAACATATTGTATTGATTTTTTCACTGTATATAAAGGACAAATTCCGATATTCGATTTTTGTAAACTCGTGTACGTAGATGAAAAAATGTGAACAGTAGAGCTGCAGTCCTATTACTTTTTGAACAACCCTCGTATTATGATTTATCTCCCTGAATATCTACGTTATATGTAATACAACCAATATTTATATAATGGAAAATATTAGTGCTAATAAAAGGGATAAAACATTATTTGTATTGACAAATTTATTTTACAGACAAAGGTAATCTAGATAGTACTTACTGTAACAGTTTAAGTATTTATTGTAAGTTGGTTACAATAAAGGACATTGTATATAGATGTAGAAAATAGTTATAACTTTAAAACATTTAAACCCAATATTTTGTGGGACCCCAAAATATATAAAACAGAGAAACACAAAATCAGTAAAGAACGCCCAAAACGACAGATTTGGAAATGTTGCAGGCTAGGTTTTATTGATCCTGTTTATGGATGGTACTGGAAAGTGCAATCATTAATTTTCACTATTAAATCGCCAGGCAAGCTCAAATATATAATTGTAAACCTGGTTTATGTTGCCATGTATTAAGATGCAAAATTTCAGTTATATTTGATGGTTTGTGTTAAGAAAACATGATTATATGAAATGAAATTAAATGCTAAAAAAAGAAGAAAGAAATGAAAAAAAAGATAAATGATTTGTATAGTTTTTACTCATTTTTTCTTCAAAAAATCATAAGTTGCCAGCACATATTATTTCTATTTGTTAATATTTATAAGATTTCAGTGACACGAATTCTGGTGATTCATTTACTTTTGTTTTTTGTTTGGGTTTAACGTCACACCGACACAGTAAAGGTCATATAGCGATGTTCCAGTAAACAAGCTTTACTGGTGGAGGAAGGCTGCAGGCGCCCTTCCGTGCATTATTTCAGGCAAGAACGGGAACCTGGGTAGAGCCACCGACGTTCTGTAAGCTTCCACACATGAAAGAATCCAAAGTCCCTGTCAGGATTCGAACCAATAGCGGTGAGGGACAAGTGGTTTGAAGTCAACGACCTTAACATTTCGGCCACTGACGTCCCTGATTTATTCACAATGTGGTGAAATTTTTTTTAAGTTTCTTAAAAACAATTGTGTCGTTCAGTACTTTTGATAAACGATACTTATTACCTGATACGCAATATATACAATATTTTATCACTTTACAAGGCAGTGCGATTTTTTATCAGCGACAGATGACATTCTATTCACAAATGATGGGCTCAAATTTGGCCTTTTTTATGTTTGTTTATTCTTGCATTTGCAATGAATAAACAAACAAACTTGTATACAACAATCACCTGAATTATTGTGATATTCACTCAAGCGTTCACTCAAAATTTTCCTCAAATTGTTATAATATAAGAGTTAAGTGTGTCACAAACATAATGATTTATAATTTTCAAATTATCACATACATACACAGCAGTTTAATGTTTTACATTCATTTATAAGTTTTGTGTGTCATATGCATTTTTTTGAAATTCAGTGTATCACAGGCATTCATAAAAGTTTAATGTGTCACATACAATTATAAAAAAATAATTTCGTCACATGAATTCATAAAAGTTCAAGTATGTCACATTCATTCCTAAAAGTTTAGTGTGACACATGCATTCATAAAAGTTCAATCCGTCACATACATTCCCAAAAGTTCAATGCGTCACATGCATTTATTAATGTTTAGTGTGTCACATTCAATCATAAAAGCGTCACATACATGAATAAAAGTTAAGTGTGTCACATACATTGAAAACAGTTTATTGTGTCACACAGATTCATTAGTATTTAATGTGTCACATACATTGATAAGAGTTTAGTGTTTCACAGATTCATTAGTGTTTAATGTGACACATACATTGATAAACGTTTAGTGTGCAACCCAGATTCATTAGTGTTTAATGTGTCACATACATTGATAAAAGTTTAGTGTGTCACACAGACTCATTTATATTTACTGTGTCAAATACATTCATTAGAGCTTTGTGTGTCACATATATCAATAAGAGTTTAATGTATCGCAAACAGTCATAAGTATTTATTGTGTCAAACACAATGATAATAGTTTAGTGTGTCAAATATATTCAGACATCATGAAAAGTAATCAGTTCGTGCCTTGCACACATTAATTCACATAGTGTGCCTATTTCTGACAGCTCAATTTAAGGAATATTTGAGTTATACTGTAACTGAAAGTTTTTTATTTGATCTTATTCTTAGATCATAACTTGTCCCTCTGCCTGTGATGCTGTGACTATCGATTTATTAGATCGAAAGACGAGTGTTATAGCTAAAGAAAGAAAATATGTGTATAAACAAACTTCCATTATTGTCTTTATTTTATAGACAAAATATATAGGCAAAGATTTCTGTAATAATTACTTGTCTTCTGGGATGTAATTTTAATAACACATTTTGTACTTTTATTTAGTGTTAAATTCTTACTTAAAGGATATCGGACATTATTTATAAATCAGTTGTCTTAGAATTGGCAAGTTTAGGGTCTACATCAATTGGGCGTATCTTAAAGTAGCGGAATGGGAAAAATGTTTATGTTGCTTATGTCTAAATGATTTCAACCATTGAACTTTCGCATTCTATTCGTTTGATTTATCCGTGAAAATAAATATTCTAAAACGCTCTGAAAGAAACAGATACTCGAGAAATTGAGCATTTGTATTAATATAATACAAATTCAAAAACATATAACTTAATATATTTGTTAAACACTCTAACGACAGATCACTAATTTTTGAACAGTCATTCAGTATTTAATAATAATTTTAGTTATGATTATTTGGAAAAAACTTTGCGAAATGTTTCTTTGTTATCGATAACTTACAAAGAGTTTCTATTAAAACTGCCACGTCTCGTTGTTTATAAAACATGTCTCTTTAAAATTCCAGGAAACGTCTTAATTTACCATACGCAGTGATTTCATTCTTACGGCACTAAGAACAATTCAGGTCAGTAATGCAATATTCATTGTAAATCAATAACAATTTCTATTGAATCGAATTTTTACTAATATTGTCTGTTAAATGACTTGCTTTCAATTAAGTTTTCTTGTTTTCTTTACAACATTCAAGTCTTAGATAAAATTAAGTATAAAACAATCCTGCAAAGAGTATGCATTTAAATAAATCAATTATAATCGAAAAAAATATCAAAAGCGATTTAAGTTTCATATAACTACATGGGCAGTACACTATATTTATCAACTTGCAGAGGAAATTACTGCGCAGGCTAGAAAGAGCCAGTGACCTGCATACATTTTTGACCTTTTACTAATGTAAAGGTGAACGTTTAAGCTATTGCTTCGAATCAATATGTCGCTGGCAGTGGGTTCCAGATAATGATGTTATTGTACGAAAATGCGTAGAATATGCCTATATCATATGCATATGTTACATCGGCCATGCAGGGTCCGTATTCTCAGTGCCTGAAATGGCGGAGATACATTCATTAAGCATCGATACAATACACATGGGCCATATCTTTTGGGCCAGCACTTTTTGTCTTACACTTTCTGAGACTGCTGCCCTGGTCAATCCTCAAAGAAATCTGGTCAGTAGATTAGACACGGTTACGTTGTAAATGTACTTGCTTATTTTTTGCAAAAATAATTTGATACATTATATAAACAGACACAAGAAATACAATATTAGTTATTTCATGTACTTAAATCATTGACTATAACATTTTTTCTTTGTTCGAAATTATAAAATGTTTCACGTTCTTGAACATTTAGCTTGTAACATGTCTTAACAAAAAAACTGGACAAAATAGAATAGATATTTGGTTACTTGGGTTCCATTTCAATGACATATACTGTTATTTCACATTAGAGCTTATACTGTGTTACAACATGTAAGATAATCCTTTCGTGTCCGTTCCCTGGAATCATTTTATCTCAAGATATTCTTATATTCGTCTGTTTCAACAGTCTTATTTCAGTAGTTTTCGAGTTGCGTTGCAAGATAAATCATTTGCACATTTCTTAAATCACAATCGGTCTGATAAACTTTATTATACCTCATTATTCGACAATAGTTAATCTAGTGAAACACATGAATGTTATTTTAACAACAACATTAACACCAATGTGATACATGTATGCAATGATAGTGTTTATATGTACGTTCAAACTGATTTCGTCAAAATTCCTAAATAATAATAATAATAATAATAATTATAATAATTATAATTATAAAACAATGAAAAATTTTTTTAGCCTTGTTTAGCTTTGAAAAAAAGATCGACAAATCTTTGATATTGTAGTAATATATAATAAATTTAAAATCATTTTTTAAGTATAACCAAAAGATGGTTAAATTGCATAAGCACTCATGTCATTAAGTTCTGTTTTAAACAGGTCGATCTTATTTTTATTTACACGTATTATTTTTTCGGGAGTGTTGCGAAACAAGAATAACTTTTAAATGTTTGCAATTATTTACATAAAACTCCCCATAAAACTGTCAAGTACTCGCTGTTTATAAACATACATCTCTTTAAAATTCAAAAAAACAAAAAACGACTGAATTTACCTTTCTCCCGGTTATTATACTTACAAAATTGAAACAAGAACCTGTTCTTTAATATTACAACACCCAGCGGCTCCTATTTATACCTCGCGATTATAATTTATTTTAAAATGTATATTGCACATTTAATAACTTTCTTGCAATTTATTTTTATCGTTTTCTTTTCAACAATAAAATATTGTATTTATTTTCAAGAGATATTTATGCCAAGAACATTATCAGATTTTTTCTATATACACAAAGAAGGCCGGAAGTGTGCATTATTCTATAACAATGCACCCGCCGTTCTTATTAACTCCCTGTGTATTTTCAACCGACACATTGACGGCGCCATTTTGTTTGCAAAAAATTGATAATAAAAAACAATTGTTTGTCGAATTTTGTTGTGAAAACTATCTAGAATGAAAGAAAAATTGTCTATCTAAGAACATGAATCCGAACACCAATTTATTACATGCTTTTCGGTGGTTTATAGAAATATATCAGTGATATAAAACTGGTAATTTCACTGTTTGAAACAGTGAAATTACCACTTTGATAATTTCACTGTTTTGAATTTTTAGCCCCTCACGTTGTTTCAGTGAAATACTAGCGTGCACAGCACTGGGTACCAACTTAATGACGTGACGTCGTAAATGACGTCACGTTGTATTATTATTTGGCGCGCTTTTCATTCAATATTAGGTTTAATGTCTTTTTAAAACGTTTCTTTGCATGTAATAAAAAGAAAATGTTTAGTGTAAGATCGAAATATATTTCCCCTTGTGAACACCAAAAGTTCTTATTTCACTCGTGGGTGCGCCACTCGTGAAATATACCTTTTGGTGCTCACTCGGTGAAATATATTCCGATCTTACACTGAACTTAACAAATATCCTCTATATCTTTAATTCTATCGTAAACGTTGTACAAACGTTTAAAGTGTTGTTTACGTGACGTCACAATGTAGCGCCAAACAGCACGTACAAAAACAAATCAATAGCGATATTTCAATGCCGCAAACGAGTTGAATTTCATATTAATTTCACTTTTAATACTTTGTTTTTCATTTAAAAATATAGAGTGAAATAGAATAAACAAACAAGTTGTATCAACGTTTTTTAAATTCGTTATTCTCAAAATGTTTTTACTCACGGTAGACATGGTAGATTTAAAGTCAGTGTTTTTTTCCCAACCCACTGGAACAGCCTTAAAGAACGTTTCTACTGGAAACTCTGAGGCAAAACATAAAATCCAACTATATTATAAGTATTAATTTTTTTTCTTGATGTGTTACAATAGAAATAGATAATAATTCACTTTATAGTTTAATAATGCACTTTTTTCGTTCAAATGCTTTGTAATATATGACTATGGCCTATCGACATTCGTGATTAAAGTATTGCGCATTTGAACTAAAACCGTGCATTATTCTACAACCATGCACTCAGAATTGATATCTATTTCCTATACACCTAACATAGGCGCGTCATTGAAAAATGTTTCTTTTTCATTTCAAACACACTTTATTTGGGGTATGTGATAAAAAAGAATATCATATTCGCATAATAAAACTTAGTTTGTGTAGTAATAGTTATAGAGCGCTTTTAACGAAATGATATAGATTCTTCTAAAACTTTTAAATGTTCAGTTTTCTATGATTCGAAAGAAGGTAGTTAATTACACTCACGACTAGGTAAAGTCTTCTAAAATTATAAATTAAACTAATTTATGTGCATTTAAATTTTACCGGTATGATACTTGTCCGAAGTTCACAACAAATCTAGAGTAAAATATAACGTATATGTTTTCTAGAGATTCAAATCAAATATTATGTTGATGTTTAACGGTCTTTTGCATTTTTTTGAAAATCAATTTTAACAGCATTTGATTGCCAAAATGTCTTAGTTTTTAAGTAGATATATACATAGTAGCGTTATTAATTTCTTATAACTTTTGTAAGCAAACTAAGGAGTTCTTTTTAGTTAGGAGACATCATTTTTTTATCCGCCGTTTTATAACCTAATTTGAAACCTGAATGAATGAAAATGTCTTTGTTCTATGATAGAAAGCTGTCTTAAGAACTTTACATACGTCCTATATATCACCAAAAGATAACAAAATGTTAAAAAATAAGAAATAAAAACATATGTCGGCAGCATTTTACATTCTTCAAAAGTGATTGAAGTAAAATATTATGTTAAAAACGGTTTAAACTGAGTAGTTCTATTACTGTCTGACATAAAATAAGCTCTAAGTATAAAGCCGTTTCAAAACCAGCATTTACAACTGTAACAAGGTACTAACAAACTGCGCATTTTCAGCAAAGGACCTATGACTTGAATAAGAATCGGTTTCAAAAAAAAAAGAAGATTTAACAAAAATCACTTGTAAATACATTTGAGTAAGACATTCTTTACCATATCTTTTGCAAACATTTGTGGTATTTGCTACGTTTTTACACGGTCTCAATTCTACATGTTCTCAATAACGACGAGCAATAATTGTGCATTCTAACACGACCGGCATTTTTAATAAATTAAATATAAATAATATACCCAAATCGGTGATTTTATTGCTTGATAACATCACTGTTTGTCGTTCGGGTGCGCATCATTATATCACTCGGGCTACGCCCTCGTGATATAATTCCCCGCATCCGAACTCCAAACAGTGATGTTATTGAGCAATAAAATCACAGTTTGGGATATATTATTTTTTAATTATAAATGTAAAACTTTGTAACATGAACCACAATAGACACAATAAAATGCTACATCGGGTTATAATAGATACATTTTTTACCATTTTAAAAGTTGATAAAATAATTTCATTTTGCTGCTCCAAACATAAACATTTATAAGATATATTCTTAGATTTTTTAACAATTTATCCTCGGCTAAAAGTAAGTCTAAGAACCCAATGTGGTATATCTTACATAAAATTTCAGTTTGTCATATTTGTGTACAGCTTACAATAATGAATAGTATTTTCGTGCACTTAAGTCATTTATAATCTTTTACCAGACATCGTAATGTAATTTTTGTTTGAACTTTTCCTACGATTTTATCCTTAGCTGTTTATTATGTATCGGTCTGATAAACTTCCTAAGACGCTTTGACGATCGATACATTTTATGGAAAAATGAGTGTGAAACTAATAAAACACCATTTGTATTGATAAAAAATAAATTTCCTGTTATCATTGCACAGATACATCTAGATAATGATACCGAATTTGTAAGTTGGTTTCAATAGAAGTAGGTTAAGATATTGTGTCAAATGTTGAGTGCATCAAAATCGAGCGTTATTTCTTCCTAACTGGTTGTCTTAAATATCTGCATTTTAATTGAATACAGAAGTAAAAATAGGTTGCTGTGATGACTTTCGGATTACTAGTGTCATTGGTAGATAACTATAATCGCATATTTATGCAGTTTTGCGTCAAAACGAGTACTTTGTCACGGGGTTGTATACATTTTACGCGACGGTGTATGCGTAATACAAACATTGTGTAAATACACAATAAATGTTAGTGAAACAGTAAAAGCAAGTCAATATTCTCTTTTTCTTACTGAAAACTGTTCTCAATTTGATTATTTGATATATATATATATATATATATATATATATATATATATATATATATATATATATATATATATATATATATATATATATATATATATATATATATATATATATATATATATATATATATAGATATATAAAATACTACACATTCATTTGTATAACTTACTATGAAGCTAACATTATATAATTTTATTTTGTTCATCTCTTTAATGAAGTCAGTACGTATCCCATACTCATTCAATAGCCTTTGTTTACGGAATAATATGATTCAAACCACACAGGCAGCATTTTATTTAAAATTATTGTACTTTGTTTTTCTTTTTAGACGGCCACACATTTAATTACGGAATATATTCGCTGTGTGTTAAAGCTTTAGACAAGAAATGGGTTATTAATCTTTGAAGAATGGAACATTTTAAGATATATGTGTTTCTAAACAAACCTGTCGTATTTCGGTAAGTGAATTCAATTTCTAACACCATCATGCACCATCAGTCGTTAAGGCAATTATGTTTATAAGTACTTGAATAATATGCAAAAATATATAAAATTTATAGCATAATATCAATTGAATACATCAATAGTCATATACTATATTAAACATTTATTGAACATCATAAACTTAAAGTTCTGATTTTATTGTCGTTATTTTGTACAAAATGTTAAACTCAGATCTTGAATAAAATGGACTCGTAAGTTCTTACGTAAAAAAATGTCAACTTTAGAAAATTATTGAGATCTGAATGCAAAAGGTATTGTTAAAAACAAAACTAAATTTTTCATTAAATGGGGCAGGAACTATCCTTTTACATTTTTAGTATATGATTAGAATGAAAAGGAATGTCCTGTTTACATTTGTATTTAGAATAGCAAATTGGAAGAATTCCCGGGAAACCTTCATTTTCAATTGTAAAATGACCCAAATGGAAAATCTTCTTATATCAGTTTCTTTCCTTGTAAATTTTAAACAGGAAGTTTAAACTGAAAAAAAATAGAAAAACATCAACAGCTTTTGCATACTTCAAGTTCGAAAATATCAAAGGACAGGTTCCATTAAAATTTTTTTAACATTTGTTTTTGTCTTAAAAACTGATGCAAAACATTAGCAATGTTGGCCCTTCCCTTCCACTTGCCACTTTTATTATTTGGGTTCAATGTCAAGCATAAATTGTAAATGAACCGCTTAATTAAAATGTTTTAACTCAGTATAGTACAATATGTCGCCAATTTTATTAATCTATTTTTTGTGACATTGACCTCCTTAGTGAATTCCCAAGAGTTACGGCTGTTAACTTTAACACATTTATTGTGCTGGAATTCGGTTGGAACATAAAATCTCAATTTGTTCAAGGTTCCCATTATCGACTTGTGTTCTGTTATTATTTATGAGGTTGTTAAAATTAAATTACAGACGTGACTGTAAATCAAATCTCATTAGTCGCGTGGAGTGGAAACAATTATTTGTATCGTACTATCTTAAATTACATTGATTTAAATTTACATGATTAATTACGCGTATCGTACACAAGCAGAGTTTTACAAAAGAAATAACAGTCATTATATCTGACACTAAAAGCAACGAAATGGTTGTGTCTTTTTTGTTTTCATTCATTCTTTTTTCCTTTGCTTTTTTCTTTGATTAAAGAAGAATAATAAACTACATTAATTTTATCCATTTTATTGATATTTCTCAAAAATCGTCAAAGACTTTACATAATATAAAATTTCACTTAAGTGTTGTTACATACTCAATTATAACATACAACATACAAGATCTTTAGAGACGCCTAGTTTTTTTTCTAATATTCATCTGTAAGCAAATAATCTAAACGACACATCCCTGAACTTATAGGTGCTTTTACATTGTATTTTGCTTAAATAATATAATTATATAAAACAAATTTACTTAAAATGTTCGGACTTTAAGAAAACACACTGATAACTTTAAAGGAGTAAATTAAAGGACCCTATAATAATTTATAGAAGACGTATGTATTCTATAATGCCATTCATTTAATATACGTGTATGTATTATTTCTACATCAGACGTTATTATACATGTTATATATCATGTTTAACACGCTGGAATCTGCATTGGTGCAGATGTTTGAATTCGTTTATCAATAAGCATTTAAATTCTCTTATTGGAAAAAGCAAATAATCCTTACTAAAAGCATTCGTAAAATTTTTAAATGGTGCTCATACCAAGCCGAATGGACAAATGATTGGAACGTTTATATATACTGGCTGGTAAAAGCCAAATATCATGTGTAATTTACAGACACATTAGATTAATTATTTTGAACATCTATGTCACAAGCCGTCTACCTTCCAAAACTTTGTACTGGTGTTATTACGCTGAAAACTCTCGTTGCAAATGTGTTTTTCTGATATTGACATCCATTTACGAATTAATGTAGTCTGATTTTCTATTAGTAAGGTCAAGCTTAAAATATCCTTTTTTCTGAAAAACAAAATGATTAAAAAAAGAAATCACAGAAATGTTGAAAGAACATGAATAATTTATATACGTATGTACGTACAGAACTTATTTTAAGCCGTAGATACATCAAGAGCAATAAAAACAAGTACAACAGTATTGAATGTAACAAGGACATGAAATGAAATGTAACGACATATTCTAGCTGTGTTTGCTATGGTCGTGGTCAACTCATCTTCCTTTTAAATAAGTAGTCAGAAACGACGTCAAATTAAGGAACGACAATACTATTTATGATTTACAGAAAGTATCTCTCCTGTCTTAAATAAATAATATATGTCCTGGCAGAAATATGAATAATCGATGAAATGCTTTAGCTCGTATTACAAAAGTGTTATAATAAATTATCAAGAATTACCTTGATATCTCAATATGAACTCAATAATCTAATCTAATCTTATGATCTGTCTTTTTTTGTTTTATTGTTTCATATATGTCTTGCAATAGGTCTGTACTGGAACTGCATGAAATTAACAGAACAAAAAGCAAAAGCAAAGTAGATATACTTTTAAGAAATGCCGAAATATTGTTACAGAATGTTGCAATGGAAAGCATTTGGTATTTTGTGGAAAAAATATAGTAATCAATAATTGTTTCATAACGTTTAAGTCCCTGTCGTAGCTCTGTTATGTTTGACCTATTTTAAAGCTTACTTTGCTTGCATTATATGAATGAAAAGTTAGATATGATATATGAAATCTTGAGAAATATAGGAATAAAAGCGTTTTAACAGAAATAAAAAGGGCTTGGCAAAAAAGGCGACAGAGTTTCTGATAACAAATATTATGGGAAAAATCGTAACAAGGATATCATCAAAGGAAAAAGAAGCACATTAATTTAACTTTCAAATATTGACAATAATTTTCTGAGATGTAGTACTGACATTTATCTTCATGACAACACAAAGTCATTTATTCAAATTTAATATTACAAGGAACAAAGAAACAGATTATGTCACACGGTTTCGTTGTCAGATGTTTCATAAATCAAATTAAGCGCATGAAAGAATGTTAATTGCACTACTTCTGAATAGGGAAGCTATGCGAAAATGAAGAACAATGTATGATTTGAGCTTACTCGTATAATAAGATATGTAATTTTATAGTTATATAATTATGTTCTTTAAAGGAGATTCATGACAAAACCCGTGAAATTTCATTTTTTTTAATATGAAACAAAACTTAACAAATAATTGAAATTCTTTCATATGTAACTTGCATTTTGTTAATAATTCTGATAAGTTAACAACGATAATTTCTTTAGGCAATTTAAATCAATCGGTAGAAATCGAATGACAGAATTCTGTTTCGCTATTTAGAATTTCGCTGAATGTTGATGCATCATAAGCAGATGATATAAGCATAATTGACACATGTTTGTACAGTAACAGCATCGCCCCATTTAAAGCGACACATGAATTTAAAATAAAGTTAGCCAATGCAATAGTTTGAACGTTCTCCTTTATGTCAGTAAATGGTCGCAAAATGCCTCCAGGTCTCAGGCTCGAGCCTGCATGGTATTTTCATTCGCTAGTTGATAAATGTACGGCCTATATACATGAAATTATACAAATCTTTTAAATTGCTTTAGAATTTTTTTTTTCGAATTAAACTGTTTTATTGGATTTCAGACTCTCCTCTGTATTAATAATATTAAATTTGTATAATAAATTTATCTGAACAGAAAACATCAAAACTTAATTGAAAGCAAGTCATTAAACAGGCAATATCTATTTACAAGTTAGAATTTATTTCGTTTGGAATAATTTATTGTTTTACAATTTATGTTAGTTTAAAGCATGACCTGATTTTCTCAGTGCTGTAAGAATAGTACCTCTCTATAACATAAATTAAGACGTTTTCAGGAATTTTAAAGAGATAAGTTTTATCAACAACAAATACATGGCAGTTTTATTAGAAATTTCAGATAAATAATTGCTAACGAAGAAACGCTTTTGTTTGAATATCGCTAAGCATTTTCCAAACAACCCTTACCAAAATTATTACATTCGAAATGTTTTAAAAAAAAACAGTGGCCTGTATTTTGGAGTATATAGCACATCTACTCGTATTTCGTAACATGTTTTTGAATGTGTATACTATTAATACACATGCGCAAATTTCTTTGAATCTCAAGTATCAAGAACAATTTTTGACTTCATTTCCTTTGTCTATAAAATGAAGATAATAATGAAAGTTTGTTTATACACATGTTGTTTTCAGCGTTAACACGACTCATTTTTCTTTTAATATTTCAAAGTCACAGTGATAAACATATGATCTAAAAATCTTTCAGTTACAATATAACTAAAATTTTCCTTAAATTGAGCTGTCAGAAATAAGAACACTTTGAGAATGAATGTGTACAAGGCACAAACTTATTATTTTACATGTTGTCTGGTTGTATGTGACACACTTAAAATGATGGTTTTATATGACACACTAGACTCTTATGAATATATGCGATACACTACATTCTTATGAATGCATGTGACACACTAAACCTTTATGAATGCATGTGACACACTAAACTTATATGAATGCATGTGACACACTAAACTTTTATCAATGCATGTGACACACTAAACTTTTATGAATACATGTGACACACAAAAGCTTTATGAATGCATGTGACACACTAACTACTTTTATCAATGCATGTGACACACTATCCTTATATGAATGCATGTGACACACTCAACATTTATGAATGCATGTGACACACTAAACTTTAGTGAATGCATGTGACACACAAAAGCTTTATGAATGCATGTGACACACTAAACTTTTATCAATGCATGTGACACACTAAACTTATATGAATGCATGTGACACATTAAACCTTTATAAATGCATGTGACACACTAAACTGTTATCAATGCATGTGACAGACTACACTTTTATGAACACATGTGACACACTACACTTTTAAGAATGCATGTGGCACACGAAACTTTCATGAATGCATATGACACACTCCACTTTAAATTTATGAACACATGTGACACACTACACTTTTATGAACCCATGTGACACACTTAACGCTTAAGAATGCATGTGGCACATGAAACTTTCATAAATGCATATGACACATTAAACATTTATAAATGCATGTGTCACACTAAACTTGTATGAATGCATGTGGCACACTACACTTTTATTAATACATGTGACACACTTCACTCTGATGAATGTATGTCGACACTGAAATATTATATAATAATGAAGAAAATTTTCAGTGCACTCTTGAATGAAAATCGCTTTAACAACCAAGTTTCAAACCCATCACATGCAAATTAAATGTCAAGTGACGCTGTTAGAAAATCGTACTGTCTTGTAAAGCGAAAAAAATAAATTATATATTTTTTTACAAAATAATCAGCACAGTTTATCAAAAGATATAAACGACAATCATTTTTTTAAGATATGCAAATATTACCACATTGGGAATTAATCGACACAATTCAAATCATTGAACTTACATCAAAATTGTTAGTATATGTGCCGGTGACATGTATCTTAGATTTTTATGCTTTAGAGAGAAAAATACTCTAAGAATATTGCTATGCTTTTTATTTTTATATTTAATACTTTCATGTTTTCTGTATATAAAACATCCAATATAACTGAGTGCAGAAAAAAGTGCACTAAAAACATGAAAGTATAAACCGTTTGGCTGATATAATTCTCTAACATGAAGTTAAATATTGCATAGGACACAAGTTTTCATATCGTTTTACTTTTTAACAAAAAACTTGAAATGTATATTTGTAAGGGATTTGAATAGAAAAATGTACAACTATTGGGAATGGGCAAGCTTGCCTAGTTTTTTAACGGTGACAAGTCTGGTCTTTTTCCAATTAAGGGTAAAAATGTGATCCGTCTACATCTATATGTTATGTCCTATATATACTCCAACCGACTAATAGTCAATACTGGAACTGTAACAGAAGGTACATTTATTTTGATTATCTTTGTCTGCAACATAAAGACAGAAAAGTGTCAAATTTGTTAATTCAATTATTGTTCTAGTACTTTGGCACTCACTATTTTTTCATTAATTTCATACAGTGTATAAAGCAGATTAACAGAGAGAAAAAGTATAAACGATCTTACTGCTGACCTTGGAATAAAATCGAAGTAATTCTTAATCCTTACTATACTACTAAAATAAATCTAGACTGTCATTACGAACAAATCTAGTACTGAAAATTTATGACTGCATTCTAACAAATGATTCAATGTTTAAATGTTTTCATAGAAACTTTTCTGTGTAATTTATATACTTATTTGTGCTTCGTTTTTACATTTCCTTATTTAATAAGCAGAACGATCTTAGAAATCTCTTCGACATAATTTTTTAATAGCCAATGTTAATACTCGTGCATGTTTATCATGTTCCAAAATGCAAACAAAAAATGTTAGGTATTTTCGACAATCCATTCAAAGCTCAAAATTTAATTTAACAATGAACAGGTCATAGATATTCTCATATCTACCTCCTAGACAATATAGGAGAGAAGAGATGAGATATAATGCAAACTTTAGACGTATTCAATACATTTATTTGGACACAGTAGACCGATTATGCTTTATGAGCCAAAAGCAATCAGCATAAAATCATGTTGAATTCATATTAAAATGACCATTAAAGCTAATATACTATTTCGATTTCAGCTCCGGAGCACTGATCTGTTGTAAATGACATTTTATAAGATCAATTCATAACAAAACACTGGCAAATAACCTTCAAGTACAGACATCGCGTACAAAAATCAACTGAGAAAATTAGGTTGGGTAGACTTTAACTGGTACATCAATAAGTATTGTCAATGTTTTATATTCAAAAACCCTACACTACATTGTATTAAACTATTTGCGTATGAAGGTATATATTATGTCTGAGACATAAAATATATTGGTGTAAACTACTAGGAGCAATGTAAAACTAGAACATTTGTAAACAAACAATCCACAAGTAACTAAATAGAAGTCATTTTAATATAAAATCTACGAATAGTTAAATTTATAGTTTTAAACATATGCCAAATAATAAAGTTATCTTTAAAACTTGTTTTTGACGATTTTATTTTTGATTTAACTGATACTAGAGCATGCACGAGAGAGGTTTAACCTTTAATCGCGTTTCATAAGACCCATCAAACCGATTTTACAAATTTTTACTTTTCATATTTTTTTTTAATCATTCGATGAATCAGTGTGATATTCTTTTTTACGTTTTGTACATTATTTGTTCATCGATTCGTAATTCTTGATATAACTAACGTTTATACTTGATCTTACATTACCACTCGTTCGAAACCTACAAAATGAAATAGTTACTAACGCAATGCATTCTAAGTTTTAAGAAAAATAATACATTCCATGTTTTCTGAAAAAAATTCTATTTTATGTAAAACAACCTTCAAATGAGGTTTTAATTGAGCTGTCTTGAATAAATACAATTCGTATGATAAATAACATCAATACACGCAATAGTTATCCAGTATGTTGTCTAAATCTAAATGTAAGACACAGTAAATTATTAAATTGTAGAATAACGTCTAAATCGCAAGGACTAACAAAAAGCAGATATTTTCTCATTGAGAAATTAAAACATGTACGACATTTACATGTTTCCTTATAAATATCTTAAATAATAGTGAGCACAATTAAAATAGGACGAAAATGTATGCCTAGAGTAACAGATTACGGACATATGTTTAGAAATACCTTTAAACACTGAACATTTTTAACACAATTACGTGATTAAAGAAATCTTTGTTTGCAGAAAAATTGTTCTCTATAAAACATAATTATTCAATTAAATTTTATTTGTCTGTGTATTTGCCTAAGTAAACTTGAAATAACTGTTATCATAAATTAAGCTACTAAACAATTTAATTTTAAGTTGGCAAACTCTTATATCAAACCAGATGAGCAAGCAATTGTTATATTCTTAGTGAAAAACTATTGTTTAAATTTTAAATTAATTTTGTTAATTTTTATCTTTTGTTATATGAATGGTTTATTAATTTTATAAAACAGTTCCAGTATCCAGAAGAAACAAAGGGATTGCAAAAAAAGAAAGAAAAAAAAAAGGATCATAATCATTTGTCTGCAAATTAGTTCAGCCACATTGCATAATAGTTGTACTCGTAAAGCAGGCATTGATACAATTTTTCTTGCAATTGATCTTCGTTTAGAAGTATTAATTGTACATTGTACCAAACATGAATTATTCTTTGATATTGCAAAACTGATGTTCTTAGTGCACATCAATTGTTCGCGTTTATTGTATTTCCGGCATTGCCATCAACCGATTCATTTTTAATTGATATTTCATTTTTATTCGTGTGTGACCTCACATTGTACAAGATACGAAATGCGTTTTTGAATTAAAAAGTGATTGATTTTAAGTGTCTAGATAAATGAACATTATTTATCTTTTAGCCCTTATTTGCTTCATTTCATAATAGACGGGACAGCAAAAGGGGTGCCGATGTTCTAGAAAAACTGTTTAAACATTAAATTAAATGCACATTATACCTCAGAAATTCATTTCTTCTTTTATTCTTAAGAAATGTCAAACATGCTCTTAATCCATTGTTAAATGTTTTACAAATGACAAAAGGAGAACGGAACATGCAGCGCTGTATCGTGAAGGTAGAAAAATGTAAACAAAGTAGTTTTTGGACTTCCATACAAATTACTAACTCACTATGAATATACCAATATACTATTTGACCAAAATACTTTAACTAGAGTCAAAACTAGAACGTCGAGACTTTGTACTTACATATAACGTAATGAATCAAATGTTACATGATGGTAATACTGATTTGAATATTCAGCAAAATAGAGTCATTGATTTATTCTGCTAAGCCTCTACTAACATAAGTTTCAAGTTTTTTTTAGAATATTAAAGAATATTAAATTTTGATCTCAACTGCTCGTTATCAAAAACACATTAACTAAGTAATATATTTATTTTTTCGACACAAATAAAATTTATACCAATAAACTTTCAGCGTTTAAACCACGTGATGTTACAATAAACATTTTTTTCGGGTCGAGTTTTATTAATTAAACTCCGTTTTCATTTTGTACTTAAAGTAACAAAGTCCTGTCATACTGTCAAAAATGGTGTTATGAAATAATGAGATATATTGACATTGTTAAGAAATAATTATTATCTACTTGATTCATGAACAGCTGCAAACATTTTCAAGTCTCGAATAGCGCCTCGTCCAATATAGGTTTGACAACTGTATACTCGTCCGACAGAAATCAGTAAAGTACTCAACAACGTATAATAACCTCATACTATCATATCCTATATACTTGGTATTATCATTTCATGATGCGTTCATTATGAACTTCTCAAATTTGAAAAGGACTTTTCCACACGTAACATGTCATTTTTCATATATAATGTTCTAGATCTTTTAGTCTCTAAGGAAAATAATCTTTATAACGTTAGAAGCCATAAATTGCCTTAACGTATCGCTGACATTTAGAAATCTGATCAAGGCTTAGTTTTGCATCTTAAAATAGTTTGACGAATTGTGCTCAATATCTCCTCAAGGCCCATTATGCCTAAGATATGCTATCATTTTTTTTTCTCAAAAACATTTCATTTTTTTAAGTATTTTGTTGCAGTTAAAACAATGACATAAAGAAGGGCTATAATTTTGCTTCTTTTGCTCTCAATTGGTTTAGATGTAGTGAATTAGTATTTTGTATTGAAGTAAAAATACTACTTTGTTTACATTTTGCTTCCTGTGTGAACTTAACTGCAATATCAGTGGTATTTCATCAGTTTTTAAATATCTGCCATGCTCTAAATCCGCATTTAAAATTTTAAACAAATGTTTGACATTTCCGAAGAATTACAAATAAAATATGGATTTCTGTCGCATGATGTGATAAAACAATAAATCATTCAATGAGCTGCGATTTTGAATAAAGCACACTTACAAGTGTTGCGTTTAGTCAAAAACGTTTCTGCAAAATAAAGCCGTATTTAACGCGAGTAAAGAACTGTTCTTTCATCGAATATCATAATGAGCATGTAACGGTAAATCATATCATAGTCCTTATTTGATTCTATTTAATATGATAGGTAATACATGTATATGGTGCATTATATCATCTTAACCCTGCAACTGTTGGAACCGAAAAAAGATAATTTAACCGTGAAGTCTGCCTTTTGCTCATTTCTCATATTTTATATTGAAGGGCCTTAGGCTCTGAACGATTGTCCTGTTGTTACCTCAAAGAAGGGAAGTTTCGTGGCATAAAATTACCAAGTTTAAGATAAGTTATTCCTCAATTTATACATTATTGTAATATACATACAGTAATATTTTTACAAAGTAGCATACCAACAGAAATTTTAAAGCAAAATTGATTAACATACAATGTCACACAGAAACTTTAAAGACCGAATTATCAATTTCTTTTAAGAATATTGTACACGTATCAACTATAAAAATAGTTTTATGTCGCATTTAATTAAACGAGCAGACAAATAAATTCAAATAAAGTTGAGAAGTCTAATAAAGCGTTCATAATAGCGACGGTAAAAATTGACAAACATCGTTTAAGCACGTAAATATTCCATAATGTAGTCTATAGCTTTGAATTAATATTATGCAAATGTATAATGATGATATCGATCCTCCGAACACCATGTATTCTCGTTGAACATGCAAATGTTTATATAGGTTAATTATAAACTTTTTTTGCTCAAAATGTAGAGTATGAACATATTTTCAGATCCTTTACTAAATGATAGCCTTCATGACAGAAACAAGAACACATAACAATTGCGTATGTTTTACTTAGCTGGCAATGAACTTACACCACATTGATATTGGCGGTAAAACGGGTATAGGGGAAAAAATGCTAAAAAAATCTATCAATAAATATAAAAAGCTTACTATATTTTTAAAGATAAAGTGCATCTGCGTTTGTTTTCATTTCATGGTTATGAGATTTTATGATTTATGAGTTCTACTTGTTACAAACGGGTAAATGTCAACCAACGTCACATTTTCACGGAAATTCACTTTAAAGTGTTAATACATTTCTAAAAGGTAACCCTAACAGGCATTTATGCTTTTTTGTGAATATCAATGCCACAAAGAAAAGTAAAACGATAAGAAAAAAAACAACAAATAAACACAACTTCAAAAAATTGAAACGAGCGCCTATTTAACAAACCGAACTGTTAACTTGAGATTTGTAAAAACACCAGATAAAGCTATAGATTTAGAGATGATGACTTGATGTATTCTACAAAGCCATAAATTTGTATCGGCCATCATATGCGGAATAATTCAAAGATTAATTTCTTTGAAAATGATACTACAGAGGCATTTCCGAAATCTATATTCAACCATCTCAATAAAAAATAAAGATGAAAAAGTAAAAAGAAATTTTATACAAAACGCCTATATGATGTTTTCTGTGCTAATTTAACAAACTTTTTTTTCCAGAAAATCTAACTTAATGCAGGAAAAGAACATTTAAGATATTTAATATATGGTTCAGATGATAATTATATAAAAAGCTTCTAGGTCTTTAAGTTTGATGGACAAGTTGCGGAATATAAAAGGTTACCACATGTTACTTCTGGTGTATATGATAGAAACTGATTTGTAAAGGAACGTTTTGTATAAAAGACAGGAATGAAACAAAGTAGGGTTCAGATTTAAATGAAAACTAAATCAATACCTATTTGTACACGATAAAATCAATCACAAATGCTGAACGCATTGACCGTTGTTTTACCCACGGATATAATTTACACATTATTTAGACTACCTGAGAAAAGAGGCTACACCAAATCCTTAATGTTAATATGTTTGTAACATAGTTTGGAAGATAAGGTATTACTTAATTACTTAAGGGATGTAACTGATGCTGAAAATCAGACACAGGACATATCAAGAAAGCAATAAAATATTCGCTTAAAAACACTCCAGAGAGATGTTCGGGGTATTTCTAGTAGTTTGAAAGGCGCAAAATAAGCATTGTAATACTTATTTAAATCTCCGTTGGGTTGAGTTCTGCATATCAGTTGTTCATTACTACCTTTTTCCTGATAGAGTATAGTATTCTTTTGGGCACAATTGATAAGTTTATGTTCACTTTAATATTGTTCTGTAGATATTGTGTTTCAGATAGGATCCATATGCTTAGTCACTTAATGAATTCTGACTATTATTGTTTTACAATATATAAAATTCCATGTTTTATTTTCTTATACATGTAATAATGTGTAAATGTACCGAAGTATTTAAAACCTAAGCCGAAGGTCAGGAACTTAATTAGTCAGAGAAGTTCTGTTGATGTTTTGGCACAAAAAGGTGCATTAGCGCTATTCTTGCATATACAGACTATATGACTGTATAATTATTTAAATCCGCAGTTTGTTAGTTGTGTCTCTCATAAATACATTGTAGTTTTGTCGATATTGTGATATCATTTGCGTTAGGATAATTAAATGACCGAGGTCGCCATTACAGTGAGCTGTTTTAAATGGAATGCTTGGTCACGTATATTTAAATAAAAACGCTTGCTCTCATCCGTTTATGCATGCTTTTTGTCAGTTTCCGGTAATAAATAATTATATATTTATACTCAAAACAACCAAAGAATACTCTGTTAACAAATTAGTAACGTTAACATAACGTTAATTATTACATTTTCGAAAAGAAAAATGCCAGCTAAAATAAAACTTTGCAACTGTGAGAGCTTGACGAAAATTGGAAAGCAAGCGGAAAAAATAGAATATTTACCAATTTATCAAACAGATTGGTTTTTGTGAAATATGCAGCAATAACAATTTTATTGAAAGCTAGAGATTCCGCGTTTCTACTAAAAAGCCATACATTTGCTTCGGTCATTATATGTGGAATAATCAAAAGCGGTTTCCGTGGAAATGCTTATACAGTAACTGCTAGAATCAACACAATTTCAGAACAGTACAAATTTTAAAAAACAGAACTCTACGATATGATATACGACAAGAAGTCTTTCAAATAACATGTCGATTAAGATATGTTTCTGTTTTAAGGCAATTTCTCCCCCTTCCCCCTAAAAAAACAAGATAAAGATAAAAAAGTAAAACAGCAAACTAAACAAATTTAGGATGAAAAACAAACAACCGTCACACAGATGTCACACGAAGAAAATATACAACTGAAGGTCTGAAATTATGTATTGGAAACAAGCAAAAAGTAGGAAGGAACAAAGAACAATTTGACAGAATATAATACTAGTATAGGACATGATGATATAACCCCATGTATAGAAATAATGTGCATTCCGTCCGAAAGTATTTTAATATACTATCCTTTCAGTTATATTTCTACAAGGCAACCTACTGATTTCGATTTAACAGCAGCATTGGATTAACATAAGATGTCAGATAGAAGGTTTTATGACCGTAATGACCTGTTGTCATGAATATACTATACATATCAACCATAAAAGAAACTTTATGTGACATTTAATTAAGAGATCAGACAAATAAATTAAGGTGAAGTGGTGGAGCCTCATAAAGAGTTCATCAGAGTTACAGTATAAATTGACAAACATCCTTCAAGCACGTAATTCTTCAATAATGTAGTCTATAGCCTTGATACATGTGGTATACAAGCTAACCTTCATATGTGATAACGGTTTTTGATTATAATAGTTAAATGTATTTTACATAAGTTTAGATACTGTATTATTATTATTATTATTATTATACATGATCATATCACTTTACAATTGTTCCATAGTTCATTTATATGAAAATCAAATTAATAATATGTTATTTTGATAAAATCAACTGGACAAAAAAAAAGACTTGTAATATTTGGAAAAAATCAATTTGTTTGTAAAATGGTTGTATTATATGCCTAACAGTACCTCGTGTTTTAACAAGATTCTTGGCGATATTGTTACAAACAAACAATAAGACATATATAAGTGGCAAATATGGCTCAGAAATCAATCATCCTTTAATTCTTCAGAATAATTTGTTTCAATTCTTTGTTACATAATCATTATGTATAAAGTATGAATTCAGTGCATGTTAGATTTTAACATTTAAAGAAAGTAAAGTGCTTTAATGTGCCGTAGCAAAAAATGTAAATAAGGTAGCATTTTGACTTCCGTACAAAAAACGAATTTATTATAATTAAATAATTACACAAATTGCTAAAAAGTAAAAGAAACTGTAACAATGTACAAAAAATATCCTTGAGAAATAAAACTGATAGCATTTCCCGCTTTCAGGGCTTTATGGACCTTTAAATGCTCTACCGGATATAGGTTACTAGCCGACCAACCAGTCACAACGTAAAATACACAACAGGTGAAAATTACAGAGTCAGTCAGTGTTCTGTCAAAAATACAACGATGGTTTAAAAGGGCGTTTTGCTTCGCAATTCTTAAAGAGAGCATGTCAATTGTGAATTGTGATACTTTTTTATTACAATCTACATGTACTTGTATCCAAAGAATAAAATAAAACACAAGGACACAAAGGCGGGGCAGGGAGAGTGCGTACCTTTGCGAGTCCTTTGAGAGATAAACATTTCATAATTATGTACATGCACCATATCGCCCAGCACACAAATATATGTACACCACCAGACTTTTGACCTTCATCATTTACAATTAATGGTTTATGTTCAATTGAAAAGCCCTGTTTAACAGTATATCAATTCTGTATACATTGAAATGTAATCAACATTTTTGATGGATTAGTTCTCATTCTTTTGAAATTAATTTCATGATTGTCTTGATGTTAAATTGAATCTTTTCCCCCGTTCATAGTGTATATAACTTTTATTTGATTTTGTTATCATATGAACAATTTTTGTCCCGCCTCAAGATGAATGACTCATGCATTGTCACGCTACGAATATCATGATCATACAATTAAATCGATGTATACGAATCAGACTCACATGTAATATAAGTGTGTTACATGTAATGGCTAGCAACATTTAATAAAAAAGAACAACTATTTGTCAAGAAAACTTTTTATTTAACGACAATATGTTAAAAGTTATTAGTTTAGAATTTTCTTTAGTTTTTATGACATCGATAAATAATTTCCCAAGAGCACTGACTAAATCAAACAAAATATTTGTCACATGACATTAATCTCTAAAGCGTCATACCTTCAGATGCACCATCAAAGTTTTGAAATATTTAAATCAAGCTTGACAAAAATTATCTATTGTTCGAGAGTGTGAAGTTTATTTCTTTTTTTTTTAATTGTTCCTAATAAGAACGTGTATTTTTATATTACTAAGACGTAAGCTTATCAGATGAAAAATATCCGATTGTCAGTATTGGCTCAGATAAAACATTTACCATGCATGATTTTGTTAAACGCTTCTAAAACTTTGATAAAAAAATCTTGATGAACAAACCTATTCATTATAATTATAAATGAAATAATTTCAAAGCTTGAATTGTATATTTTCTGCTTAATAATATGTCGTAGATCTATTCATGATGTTTTATTTTCATTCTAAATTTGTTTAGTTTTCTGTTTAATTGGAAGAACGAGATTGCCATTGATTGACGCATATGTTAATCGTCACTATGAAACATAAAAAGACGTCTTGTATATTATATCGTAGAATTCCATTTAAAGTTTGGGTCCGTTCTTTAAACTTTCTTTATTCTTGCACTCAAATTTGTACTGTATTTGCTGTTTCCGCGAAATAACGCTGTTGATAATTCCGCATATGATAACCGAAGCAAATGTATGGCTTTTTAGTGGAAACACCATTTCGACTGTAAATCCCTAGCTTTCCGTATTGTAATTACTTCGTATTTCACAATCATCAATTTGTTTTGGTAAATTGGTAAATATTTATTTATTTTCCGTGAGGAAATTCTGCTTGCATTCCAAATTTCATTTTAATAGCGTCAAGCTTCTATGATGAGAACAAAATGCAAGCGTTTATCTGAGCTGTCATTGTGCTTATCGTTATAACCAGAGTAAACGTATCTAACATGTTTATGACTGGGTTGTTTTGGTATGAAAATATAATTTTTTTTAAAAGAATGATTTTCACGAGAAAATAAATCTGCGGTTACAGAAAGGGAAAAATGCATTAATGGACAAAAACACGCTAGCACGCGCCGTTGTTGCACAATTCTTTAAAATTCGTGGCCACCAAGCATGCCATGTAAAATAGGTGACTGTAATGACGACCCGGGTGATTTTATTATCATAACATCAATATCATATGACAACACACTCTCGCGTGAAAAGCATGACAAAACCGGTTTTTATAATAATAACAAAAAATAAAGAACCGCAAAAATATCTTTTATTTTATGCTTTTCGGTGGATTACTGATTTATCCGTGAAAATTATATTTGATAATTTCACAGTGAAAATTATCAAAATATAATTTCACAATTTTCAATGACGAAACTACCTTTTTAAGATTTTCCCCATGTGGTACCTCAATTTTATTTTTACTGACAATTCTGACAATGTCAGGCTGTTTAAAGAAAAGCAAAGCTGAAATTGATGAATAACTTAAATGTCAAAAGTAATAAAAAGAAGAAAACTTACTTCTATTCATTCAAATTCCAATCACCAAATTTCGTCTCTAATTTTTTTGTTTCATTTTTACAGTCTGAAAAAAATACATTCCTTCCACATGCAAAACTGTTCTTGATGACATTTGGGCATATTTAAGTATCCTACGAGCAATAACTGCCGTATGCTTTATTCAAAACTTGAAAAGCAATGACAGCTATCCCCGTAGAATAAGTAAATAACCCAGCGTTTCTGAGCCAGCCTTTGATTAGTTTGAAGTTTTCCATTTTCCTTGCTGCTATTTGAATGATTTCACATCTGTCAACACTTATTTTTTGTCTGTTGCAATCCTCAAATAAGTTTTCTTTCTTTAAAAAAGGTGTATTACTAACAAATCCAAATGGTATCCCTCTGAATCAAACACAATTATTTTCCTCCCGTGAAATACACAACTATAAAAAATGGCTGCCGCTTACATTTAACAAAGCCATGTCTAATATAAATTCGCAGTAAGTAACGGAAATATGGATGGGTGGTTGGACTTTTTCTCCTACAAGAATTGTTTGTTTTTATTATTAAAATAAGCGATCATTCATATTTTTTTCAATAAAATGAATTATATTCCCGTCATTTAACGTTGATTGTTGAACTTATCTTTCAGCTCAAGACTTCTTGTATTTAATGAGAAATTCTGACTAAATGGGGCTCTCAATTGGGAAAACAGATTTTAATATTAACGTTAATATTATGGAAATTTCGTTTTAACTTGTTTTTAAGCATAAACTAAAAAGAAAATTTGTTTGTTTGTTGTGTTAGATGTAATTCTTTTTCATCGAGTGGGCTTTAAAAACAGTATTCTCACTCGTGGCTACGCCACTCGTGAGAATACTGTTTTTAAAGCCCACTCGATGAAATAAAATTTCATCTTACACACAAACAAACAATTAACCTCTATATCTTATCCATTTTATGCAAGAATAGCGCTAATATGCCTTTTGTTGCATTCAAATCTGCAGAATTCTCGGACGTATTGATATTAATCTTCGTGCTTCTGCTTATGCACGGAATATGGTTGCAATTAGCCTCCATTGTAAGAAAGGAAATATATATTGTAAAACAATATACAGGCAGAACTCACTAAACTGAATAACAATAAGAAAAGGGATATAATTAATTACAAAATACAAAGGTGGAAAATTAACTCATGAATCGTGCTCAACATTACGTTTCATCGGGAAAATTTAATGATCAACTGACATGCAGAACTCATAATTATTGAGATTTACAAAAGTAATAAGCCTATTTTGCGCTTCTCAAACTACTAGAAATGCTGCAAATAACTCTCGGGAGAGATCGTCAGATTTTAAGCGACTATTTCATTATCTTCTTGAGATATCCTGTGTCTGTTTAACAACATCAGTTACATCCCTAAAGTAATAAAGAAACATGTTCAGTTTAAAAAACTAAAAAAAAACAAAACAAAAAACACACACACAAAAAACCCACAAAAAACAAATGTTACATGAATAATTTACATTATTCATTTAGTAATTGTCAACTTGAAAGCCTCTTTCATCAGGTAGACTAAATGTTGTCATTTTGTAGGTAGAAAAACAATTCAGACCTTTAGCACTTGCATATTTGTGACCGATGTTGTCGTGTGCAAAGAAAGGGATCGTTTAGTATTAAATGAAATCTTAATAAACATAAAACCCGCACTTTTTTCTTACATTATTATCTTTGATATAACACTTTCCTTTGCTTATACATGTACACCAATAGCTTATACACCAGTAAGCAACATGTGTTAACATGTGGTAACAGACTTTAACCCACAACCTTCTGATCAAACTTAAAGGCATAGAAGCACTTATATCATCTAAAGCATACATTAACTATTTCATTTTTTTTCTTTTTCTGCACTTAATCGGATTTTATGGAAAGAACGTTTTAGACCGAGCGAAAAAACAAGAGAAACGAAGTAAAGTATAGACGTCCCGTGTAAAAAATATTTTTGTTTTTCATCTTTGTTGCGATTGCGTTGGTTAAATGAATATTTCTGAAATGCCTCTGTAGTATTATTTTCAAAGAAGTCAATCTTTGAATAAATCCGCATACAATGGGCGATACAAATTCATGGCTTCGCAGTAAACATGATGTAAATCCATAGCTTTCTCTGGTGTAATTACAAAACACTCAGATGTAATTACAAAACACAAACAAACAGTCCGTTTTCGGTAAATTGACGTTTTTTGTTGATGTTTCCTTTATTTACTCGTACATAGTTTTAGTAACTTTTTGTTGTTGTTGCTGTTTCATAAAGATGTTTCGTTTGTAGTAAAATATAAAATGCATTGTCAGAAGACAAATATTTTTTACTAGCATCTAGTTTGAGATATAATTTTCGATAATTGAATTTGTAAGTTTATGTTCCTGTTATATGCAGCATTTGATCAAATTCTGGTATTTAGTCTGATGTTTAATTAAATGTAAAGAAATAGAATAGAAAATAAACATAAATACAAACACAATCTTAACTGTTCGTAGTAATGACACCTTTGGGTTTGGGTAAAAAACGATGATTCACCACCATGTATTCAACTGGTGGTTCTTTGTACTTCTATGCATAATGTCAATGTCATAAGATGAAGTATTAATCAGCAGACGGTCGGATAAGTATGTCCGCATAAACGTCACATCAGGCTCAGATTTAGCATTACTTACATGTTTTAATTACTTTTTAACATTAAAACAAATCAGTTTAATTAAAAAATTGCGTTGAGGTGGGGGAAGCGGAGGTGATTACTAAATCGTGGTAACTTTTACAACATAAAAAACAACGAGATTTCAAGACACACTTTCTGACAGTGCAAGACATTTTAAACGCGATATTTTTGTCTTAAAGACTTTATCTCCTAAGGTTTAACGTTCTATAATTATATTTAAGTTGTTATGTCATAGTACATTTTGAGAATCATACAGCCTCCAAAGAAGATAATCATTTCGGAATAAGAGAAATAACAAGAATGCGACTGACAAATGGATTAGGAATTTTGTTTAGATAGTATAGTTAATTGTGCTGTTAATATCTTAATTGAGATATTAATGAGTGTAATGGACTTAGAATAGTATTGCCTATCTAAAAAAACCTATGCCACTCCCATCCTGCTCCCATGCCAATCATAAGAAGAATGACAAGAAAAAGATGAAAAAAGAAGATGAGGATGAAAAATAAAATCTAATTACACAAAGCTTCAATTATATTTATGATGATTTGCCTGGCCGTGTGGTTTCGATCGTTGAATGCCACCCACTTAAACCTATTCCGCCACGGACTTGTTGATTCTTTAATGTGAAAAATATATACTGGATAGATTACAGAACGCTAAGTGCCTATTCGTGTTCGACATACATCACGCAGGGTACATGAAGTCTTCGTCCACTGCTAAAGCTGAAAATGCACCGTATGACTTAAAAGTGCCGATGGGACTCACACCTAACTTTTTATTTTTTTCCATATTTTTTGCACGAAACAGTTACTTTTGACACAATGAACTTTTACACTCTTTAACTTTACCCAATTACGCTATAGTTACCACTAGTTAATTACCTTAAATACTATTGTTTCTATATCCCTTGTAAAAATAATTTCAAGGTTAATACAAAGTTATCTGATATCTATAAAATTGTCAGCGCCTGTTAATTCTTTCATTATATAAAAACAATAGATAAGACATGAAGAATCTAAATTCTTATTAGCTCATAGGGTATCGATTTGTTTTTATCTATTTAATATTACAACATTTTTCATCGTTTTATCGACATTCTTCTATGAACAACATCATTTTACCGTGTCCTTTTACTTTACAAATAACTTTACTCAAACGGAATTGGATTGAGTAGGAAAAATCATTAACTTCAAAATATGTGAGATAAGCGTTTGATTTACTGCACGGGCAATCGGCTTTGCTATTAGCGTAATTTATGATGAGAATACGGTATACATATCCACTGACAGACCTTGAAGAAGTGACACTTATAATAAATTGTCCTAAAGAACTTAAGTCTCATAAATAGTTTTTCCTGTGTTATATATTAATTAATATTAAATTTAACCCTTTCGCTGCCAGAGGGTTTACTTATTTATTTATTGATCACCTATTTGCCAGAAGGTTTTCTAAGAAATTACTATATTATTAATAAATATTATTGTTATTATTTGTTATAAGTATTATAATAATTATATATGTTTCCAAATCTGCTAGTATAATAATAATTATTGTCGATGGTATAATTATCTATATATTTATAATAATTATTATTATAATAATAATTATTATTATTATAATTATAATTATTATTATTATAGAGACGGCAAAAGCCGTCCATATGGCAAACACGCCGAAAATAATAGGGACGACATGTGCCGTCCCTATGGCAGTGAAAGGGTAGAAGACAAACAACATTTTCCAGCTCATAAGTCCTTAATAACCCAGTCTTCATCTTTAAAATATGTTTTAAGCCAATGTGAACTTCATAAATAGATAGCTTAAAACTGAATAAATTGAAGATGATTAATTTTTAAACTTTGACTGAATTTGAGTTAAAAACACTGTAATTGGTAGCATATGTAGACACTCAACTAAATGACACTAAATAGTTTATAATAGAATGAAATCAAAATTAATTTGGCAACCAAATATGTGGTATTCGACAAGAGGTACTGTCGGAGTTTTTCTGATGACAATCATTGAAAAGAATGCTTTGTTTCTTATTAAAGGATTTCGGCAATTAACACTTGACGTTATTGATACACATGTCAAAGTTCTTATTAAATGTTTTTGACAATTGAATATTGATGTAATTCTACTTTTTCGTTCATTTTAAAATATATCTTACAATCATTGATTCCTTATCAAATTTGCACAACATATTTCCTACAGATTGACATCATTCAACATCTCATAATTCGCCATTTATGACACATCTTAAACGGAAAATGTGCGACATAATCATTTTCTTTTGTTACTTGTTATATTTAGCTAATTTGAATAAATAGCTTTATATTTTCATGAAGATAAATGTCAATACCACAAGTAAGACAAATCTGACACTGCTAAATATTAACCTAATTTTCTCGGGTTTTTTGTTGTAATTTTTTGTTTGGCTGTTCTTGGTTTTTTTTATTTTTACTAATTATCATTGTCAAAGAACTTTTAAAAACTATTCTTTCTGTACACAATTGAAATATAGTGCTGTCTGAGCTAGATTTATTTTTGTGTGTATTTGTTTCTTTTACTTGCAATGTGTTATTGTGATATGAAATAAAATTATTTTCTATATAGTTTTCATGTGTCTTAAAAAAACAGAAACGTTCCATGTTACAACACTTTCCATAATCGACGATAAGATTATAGAAACAACAAAAAGTGTTTTTTTATGAAAATATACAATCAAATATAGCTTTATATCTTTTTTTTACTTCATCTTGACTAACGCGTGTACATATTTTGATCTGAATTACATTCTATAAATTATCGCCATCCGTTCCGAATTTCCACACGCTTGTGCTTACGAAAGATTTACTACATTTACATATGATAGTTTCGAAGATCAGATTATAGCCCGCCGCACCCCTTATGGAGATAACGCTCTCATAAATCTAGAAAGAAACGTTGTCCCTTGTGTTTAATTACTATAGGAAGAGAACATTTAAATGTGTGATTTTCCTGTGTTAATCAAATTAATGGAGAAACATATTTATTTTTATCGAGTACTCCTGGAATGTGACACATATCTGCCTGTGTGTGAAAGTTATACATTCATGGAGAATATAACTTTGAGAAATTAACTTGCTATGAAACATGTTTCATCTTATTTTATCTTTACTTTCAATTGGTATATTGGGCTTAATTCTAACAGGACCCACAGTTTCCCTATTGAGTATAGAAGAACTGAGAGTGTTATTATACAATAAAATCACGTCGAATGACGTTATCTTTTAATTGATATGACGTAATAATTATACGTGTTACGTAAACTACAAAAAATCTGAAGCGCTAAAAAAATATGCGAAAATAAATCAGGTGCAATATAGATTTATCAGGCAGCATTTATTTGTTGATGATGTGTTAGACTAGGAATCGAAAAAATATATCCCAAACAGTGATTTTATCGCTTGATAACATCTCTGTTTGTCGTTCAGATTCGCATCATTATGTCAATCGGGCCAGTGATAAAATTTTCCGAACTCAAAACAATATGTTTAATTGGGATTCACTACTTCTTATGTATAAGTAATAGAAAAATCATCGAAACACAAATTGTGCTAGTATAAATCAGATTGTGAAGTGTTTTGGTGTTCTTTCTCTTTTGTACTTTTGGCAAAAATAAAAACACGTTCCCTGTAGTCACAGTATGAAAACTCAGAAAAAAAAAACCAATGGACGAGCATCTGAGGATGACTTCTACCGTTATCCCTTTCTTTCCTGTCGGCACAATAAGTAAACCTCAGAAATATTAGACAATCAATAAGCAGGTTTTTATTTACCGGTTACTTGAGACCACAGGGAACGTGTTTTTATAATTGCATATAAATACAAAAGAGAAAGAATGTCAAAACATTTGGCAAACTGATTAATAAAAGGGAGTCTTTCTATCACTTTATCAAATATAATGTCCGCCTTACAATTTTTCCTCAGTAGAAACCAATCATGATATTGTTAAAACGTCAGTTTACAAATCGCTAGATAATCTGTAAACATATTTATGATATCTTTAAAGACGTTCCCATGCATACTCTTCAACGCCGATATTAAACTCTGGTTTAAATCATTGGACATATTAATGCTCGATTTCTATTCTCGTCTGTTTGACACAACTTTAACATGGAATTACCTATTTATTCTGTTACCAATCTATTAGATATTTTATATTTTTTTCATTGTGATGTAGAAACGTGTATTTGTCAAAAGAATGTTGTTTCGGTTTTTACCATAAGATAGTTCGAGTGTCAAAATATCCGAAAAACTGATCGATAATACAGACAAAGATGATGTTATAAATAATTTGCTGGTTATGTTATTGAAATTAAGCTTAAAATGATGTCTGGACGTGAAGAAAAATGCGATAATGAATGATTTTATTTACGAAATACTTTGTCTTTTAGTCCTCCCAAAGAATGTACAAGAGAAGGTTTTAAGAAAGGGTCACTTTTCATGTTTAACGAATGTAAATTGAAGATTGTTTCTTACTTTGAAAACATTCACGAGAAAATGACTCTCAAAAACATTATAATTGTTGAAATAAAAAATAAACAGATATACTTTTGGTCAAAGATTAAATTTAATGATAAAATTTTATAAGAAACATTATTTCTCACAATTGATATTCAAAAGATAAATATTGTTTGCAAAAAGCAATTACAGCCAAAAACAATAAAAAATATAGTTGAAACGATGATTTCACTGTTAATCACTGGATTTGTTGTGAATACGTGTACATAGTCATGATCCAAATTGCATCTGGCTTTTCTAGATTCATTTTCAAGTATTTCAAACAAAAAGACTAAAGACCAGAGGCTACATCGCGATATCTTCTCCTTTAAATTGCATTTTACCAGATATTGTTTTCAGTTTATGACCGTATGTCTGATGAAGACACCAAATTAATCAAATGCAGAGGGGAAATACATTAAGATTTAATTTGCAGGGAAAAATATTACCAAAGAATATATTTTTATAAATATACAACAAAATCGGGATAAGTATTCGATAAAAGACGCCATGAAGCTCTGAAATTTTAAGATAAGCCCAAACAAGTAAGAGGAAAAAGTAAAAACTATCAAAATATAGTCTAAAAAACTATATTTGCTTGTTAATGGCGAATACCTAGGATGCATGCTTGAGTTATCTTTATACCAAATTTTAAGAACAGAATCACATACCGAACATAAAAGAAGATACATAAATTATATCAATCTAGAAGCTGTTTTGGTCCTTTTTGATTAAACAAAGTTGGTTGTATGCTTCATTATTATTACATTTATCTGTTTGGTCTAACTACCGCTGCAATACGTTTTTAAAGAACAAGACATTTCTTAATTTGACATAAAATTATAATTCATCTAAATAATGGCCACCTGCCACCGTCATTGTATTAGAAATTGCATTTCGCGTGTTACAAATGATTTATACGTATTTATAATCATTATATTGTGTGTGTGTGTGTGTGTGTGTGCCAAACGGAATGCGTCAGAATAATTGTCATTAAATTAATTTAAGAGGATAGAAAATTATAAATTTTAACTATCATCGTAACAAAATAAAACATTATATTACAAAATTAAATAAAGAAATATGTGATATAAATCTGTAACAAATTGTATTATACCCTCCGAGAATGCCACAGATACAAATATGACTGAAACGAAGCAAAATGAATTTATTTAATTATTACATTCAAGACAAATATCTAGAACCACCTCTGTCCTGGATAAATTCGCTAAACCACTTTTACTGAATTATGTTACGTTTTATAGTTTGATATCAAAGACCTATTTAATTAAGTTAAAGTCATGCTCTGATCAATAAGAAATATCGTAAATTAGAAGAGGTACTACTATAAATCAAGGTAAAGAATTAAAACAGGAAAAAATGTAAATGTTGCAGCCTATGTTTAAATATGAATAATAATGTTACAAGTTGATACTTGTAACATTTTTAAATTAAATTAAATAAGTTATGAATCATTGACAAATTACTTTTCTTTAATTTATAGTTTAGATCCACGTATTACGAAACGTCAAAAGTTTTCAAGTAATGCCCGATGCAAATATGATTCAATAATAAATATCTTTAGTATTTTCGAGGACCAATTTTAAGATAATCTGCAATGCATCTTTTGCATCGACAATCGTATTGCCTTTTGCATGATAAATCTCCTTTCTTTCAATATTTCTGATAAACACGTCGCTGTCACTACAGTACCAATAGTTCATAAGTAATTACCAAAAACTATTATTCTAAAGCAACCCTACCTGTATGTCAATGATATCTTAATTAAAGCATTACAAATATGGAAAACGTTTGACTCCTCGGAAGCATTTATTACAACAAAATTACATGAAAAAATTACAGACTCGGTTTGAGTCCGTACAAGAGGGGTACTAGAAAGGGGCAACATTCCTCATAAGCGTTATACAATTGTCATCACATGCAAGTGCCGGAATAAATGATCTCAAAGGACCAGAAAATAAAACAAATCTGAAGTGAAATATGGGGCAGCTTCTTACAGTTGCCAAACGACACTTGACACCAGCTTTTGTGAAGTATAAAAATCTAGAAAAAAGGTGATTCGTCGGAAGCATAACTCAGAACAAATATATGAAAATTGCAGGCTCAAATTGAGTCCGTACATGAGGCATACTGAAAACGTGCAACAATCTTTACGCCTACTTACACCAGACAATGTGTACTGATTGAATTTTATATTTGTTGGCTGACAATTTACTTTAAATATTGATTGAAGTTTAGTAAACAGAGGGCAAAAAATTAATTTATTCAGCAAACACCTCTTTTGCCGGGAGATATGTCAAAAGTATCATATTATGTTTACTTTTCCTAAAATCAGACATTTATAATTTCCTCATACTTTTACCTCATGACATTTCTGTAAAAGAAGTTAACAGATTTGCATAAAATTTCTGAAAATTACCAAAGCAATTTGTCTAGCTCGGCAGTGGAATAATTTTGTAAATTTAATCTCTCAAAGCAAATAGGCATAGTTCCAAGCTATTAGATATTCTATCTAAAGGTCTGACTCTAAGATAAAATGCAAGCGAATCACGTAATTTGCTGATTTAAGAATTACGATTGATATAATGATAAAGTTTTAGTCATATTTTCTAAGTGAAATCGCTACCTCTTGTTGCAATTTTGTCACACAATAAATATTGAACTTTTTATGAGAAACCCTATTTCGTTCATTGCCAAAAAAAAAAAAACACACACAAAAAGATGGATATCTACATAAGAAGTAGGATAAATTTAATGAAATGTACATAATTATAATATGCAATTGATATAAATGTAGCAAAGTGATAAAATTTTACAGCAAAAAGAAATAATAATGTTTATCAGCTTAAATCCATAGAGAGAGTTTCGCTTGTTATACGGGGACTGCTGTTTAAATCTTCGGTCAAGCAAATGTACACACATGTGGTAATTGTTCTCGGACATTTAGGCTTTTGTAATTTTTTGCTTTTTTAAATTAATAGAATGCGTAGGCGGTCATTCGAGCAGCAATTGGTAATTGCTGGCAGCCAGTCAGGTGAACCGACCTGCAAAATATGACTAATGCAAGCAAAAATATTATAGCTCTGTAAGCTTTTTTGGAAAATAAAAATGTCAGAATACAGTAAGCAATTTAAGAGGACTATTTAACTAGTGTTCTTGCTAAGTGGATCAACGATTACATTTGACTTGATTATTCATTTCACTGTCTTCTGAACAGGTGTATTGGTTTTAATAAAAAAAGGAAAAGTAAAATACTTGTTTATTTCCTATTGTCACCATCCATCAAACGCCTTTAGATGAATTTTAACAACAAAGAAAAATCATGTAAGTAAGCATGTTTGTTTTGTAATACTGTTATGGAGATTGTCCAAAAACAGCCAAGTGATGTTTGATACTCTTACACTCTGGTACCATTGCTATTGTTGATATATATTGTCACATCAAAATTCTTTAATTTGCTTTTTTAAGATTTGGCTGGCAGTCATTTAATTGTGTAATGTTGTGTTATGTTAAACAGTTGATAGTTTGTATTGTCTTATTTTAACATTGGTGAATATATGTGTCTGTTTTGTTTACATGTATATTGCATCGTAGAATTCATTGTGTCTATTCATGACTAAATAACGGGAAAGTGCTACATCCCCACGACCCCCGCCCCAGGACCGATTTAAGCAGTATTCAATTTTCAACACGAAATGTGGTGAAATCAATGAATCAGTGGTCGCGTAGATAAATGTAACTGAATGAACTTAAGTACGGGACAACGTTTTACAGCTGCCACACGGCACTTGCTATTGTGAAGGTGTAAATCTGAAAAAGTCAAATCTATATTTTGTTTGGATTAACAGGTTTTACTAACTACAATGAGTGTTAAAAACAATTTGAATTCATTATTAAAACATGTAACTATTTTGTAAAATATACCTGTATTTCATGTTCTTATAATTGCGAATAAATTTTAATTTTAGGAAAACACAAAGTCATATATTTAAATTTGATATCCTATGGCAACCGAGATAATAATTTTAATGCATTTGCATTTTCGAATGATTGATAAATCGAATAGGGCGCTATAGAGAAAATTGATTCCTTTCTTTTTGCTGTATGTGATATTTTAAAAGTCAAAAGATTTATATCCAATCTCGCTTACAGCATAATTAGTGTAATTGTAGAATATGATACATCTTTTAAATGAATTCAAGAAATTCATTTAGCTTTTTATTTCGTTCTGTTTCTTTGTGTAATGCATTATTTTAGTTTGTATAATACTATTTTTTCAAATAATTCAAACTTTTATTTCATGTTTTCATGTTTGCTGAAAAATGTTTCCGACATTATTTTTGCATCAGTCAAGATATAACTTGTAACATCTGCCTGTTAATATCACATCATATTCAATGAAACACTAGCCCATAGTTGTAAAATAATATACTGTCATATATATACAAAATATACATATGCATAAAAACTATATTTTTTCTTATGAATGTACTGAATATTATCAAATAATGTATAACTAATATTTGGAAAAAAATGAATGTATAATGTAACACTATTCATAAATAGACGAGCATTAAATGCGGTACCCAATGGAACGAAACTACAAAGATTTTCACATTTTCAGTCAAAGCACTATTACTGTAATCATTTTTGAAGTATTCATTTTAAAAAATAATAATAGTCAAAGACATTCTGCATATTTTAAGAATAACATGCTTGAAATATGTCAATTTATACTGGTTAATATTCTAAGAACTCTTAACGGGGCTTCAATACGTAATTTTATTTGCCTGATCTCCTGATTAAATGTCACATAAACATGCTTTAATAGTTGATATGTATAGTTTATCCATGCAAATTGTTTGTTAATTATAGTTATAGAATATATTCCAGCCAGTAGTTGCAGAGAAGTAAAGCAGAAACGAATATTATGTTCTATATGCATACTGTATAACTAATCAAGGGCCAAAACTCTGAGTTAAAGTGTCTGACCGGAACAAGCTGACGATATGCGCATCTCCTCTTGATATTGAAGGTTCCCATAAAGTCTCGTTGAATTCCAGCCAGTAGTACCAGAGAAAAAGCGCGGAAACGATTTTTACTCTATATGCTTACAGCATAACTAATCAAGGGCCATAACTCTAAGTTAAAGGGTCTGACCGGAATATCCTGACGATATGCGCATCTCCTCTTGATACTTATGATTCCCATAAAGTTTCGTTGAATTCCAGCCAGTTGTTGCAGAGAACTAGTCCGGAAACGAAATTCGTACGGACAGATAGACGGACGGACGGAAGAACGGACAGACGGACAACGACAAAACAATATCCCCCGATCTATCGGCGGGGGATAATAAATACTTGGAAAAAGAAGAATACATTGGAAACTATTAAATATATTTTTTCGATTTTGTAAATAGATAGCAAAACATCAATATATTTACATATCTGTTATTATAACAATGATTTTTTCTGTTTAGTAGAGCTACGCAGATACAAGCATAAATTACGTGGATAGATGCACGAGAAGATGTTTCAAATTTCCTTTCAATATTTCAATATTGGAGGCTACACTACACTATTTTCTTTTTGAAAAAAATATTTCTCAATTTCACTGTTCAAAGTACCAAATAAATCAAAGGAAATTGGACATATTTTGATATCTTATTTATGGTTACTACAGAAAAATTACTGTAGTCATTTTAAAATTAATGTCACAATTAGGGCGGCAAAACAAAAAACATTGGGATTAATCTTAGAGGAGGAAATAAATTTTTTGAATAATTATTCAAGATAAGCTAAAATTACAATACTTACTGGTTTAGGGGGATTACTTAGAATTTGTGTTCACGTACTTAAGGTTATCTACTGTAACACACAAACTGTCACAATTTAAGATCCAAATGAAATACAAATAAAGCATCATTCTTTATGGTGGAAATAATGCTTATTTTTGAAGGGTCGAAGGGTCATTTTTAAACATCATTCTGTGGATTTAAATAACATCCAAAAAGCCTCGTTTACTTGTTCATATATTTTATAAATTTATTAATTACAAATTGTAAAACAATGAACACACCGATCAAAAAATATTGATCCGGTGAGACGGTCGTACTCACTGACGGAGGGACAGGCAATAACATTCCATCATTCCAATTTCCGATCTTAACGCCCGAGGTTAAACTAAAGTTATATAAAACGCATTCTCTGCTGTCGATGAAGAAATAACTTGTACTAACTAACGACAAACACTGACCATTTTATTTATATATTTAATTCAAGCAATAAAAATAATCCCTATGATAAGTACAACAATTTCATGATATATCGTCAACAACTGTTAAACTGTTTAATTCATAGCTGAAATTTCAGCTCATTATCATGAGGTGTAACGATGCAAACAGTATCTCTATAACGAAATATTCTTTTCACTGCAGTAATTTATATAAATGGACATTTATTTTTCATTTATTATAACATCTGTTTCAAAGTTCTATCATTATTTAAGTGATGTTCTAATATCATATATTGGCGCAAAAGTAACAAATGGATAAATACAGAATAAATAAATAAAAAAAGAAATAAAATGAATAAATAAATAAATAAATAAATAAATAAAAATTTTAAATAATAAAATGAATAAAAGTTGTCTAATACTACACATACTTAACATTTAATACGAGAAAAACCTACAAATAACGTTAATATATACGACAATAAGATTGTAATTAAGTTTAAAAATAAATAAATATTAAGTAAATTTAAAATCGACAATAAATAATTTACGACATATTTTCAAATCAGAATCTCTTTTCCTCATCTCTATAAATAATTAAATGAGCAAAATTAAAATATAAATAAATATTATGCTCAGCGAATGTTAACATTTGCTTGTTTGTCCGTACTTATTTGAAATCTTATCAAAAAGGTGGTGACATATAATTGTTTATTAAATGTATGGTTAAAGCACAGCTGTTTATAGATGTTGCGTTTTAAACTTACTCTTATCTTATCTTGACCAATACATAGAACATACATGTATCACATCTTTTATTTAAGTATTCTCAGTTATTTTAAGTCTGTAAGCTATTTTGAGGTTATTGTATATTGTTAAGTACAACACTGAGTTTTTGGACAAGTACACAGCTTGCACCATGTAATTATTTTCGAATATAGGTTAGGCAACAATGTACAAGTGCCATGTAATCAATATTGTTTTCAACAATGTATTAAGCCCACTTCATTCATGCCACTAATTTTATGATTTTTTGACACATTTTTGTAACTCTCTGTACTATCTCTAGTATATGTTGTTATCATTTTCAGAATACTAAATAACCATTATATCAAATCTCTAATCGTACTCGAAGTAAAAAGGTTCAGTCAAAATGTACATGTATAATCCATGTCTGTCAAATAAGAGTAAAAATCTGACTCTTTTGATATGGAATTAAGAATGCGAAACTGGGTGATTACAAAGTTTTTGAATTATTGCAATATATTCCGCTTAAAAGCTCGCCACACTTGAAAAAAATTACTTAAACAACAAATAATGATAAATAAAAATTATGTTATTCTGAATCGAAATAAACAAGAATGAAGTAAAGTGACAAGCATCACAAATACAAATATCAATTCAGTTATCAAATATGGTTTTCCAAAAGTAAATAATCAGAAAGGTAATCCAACAGAGTAGTAAAAACGTACATTTTAGTTCGAGTTTTGATATTAAATGTAAGACAAAAAGAACGAATATAAACAAGCAAACAAGAAGACAAAAACATGAAACAATAAAATAATAATAATAATAATAATAATAATAATAAATTTGATAATAATTATGAAAAATAAAAAAAAATATCAAATATCGTAGCTGGAAGCTATGAATAAATTTTTAAACATTACAATTTAGAATATAAGAACTACATATAGTGGTTTGTGAATTGTATCTATAAGATAAATAAAACGTACTGTTAGAAACTGCCTTTTCTTGCGACTAATACAGTCAAAGACAACATAGCATACACGACTTTATGCCAGATTAACTCAACATATAATATTAAAGGCCAATTTTAATTACAAAAGCAGGAAAAGCAGTATTAACATCACCAATTCAACAAAGTTATCTAAATAGGTCTACAGTAAAAAATATGGTAAAAAATAAGTAAACAGAAACA